>NC_091215.1:0-255000 GCF_040958095.1 Procambarus clarkii | reverse complement strand
GTGATAAGTTAGAGGGAGGAACACGTAAAACACAAAGTATGAACAATGAAACTTTAATATGTTTTCTTTAAACATAAATGAAAATAAAGACAAATCTCGGGGAGTTAAAATTCAATGAAAATAATAAAAAACTGCAAAGAAAATGTGAAACACAATAATACAATGTTAAAATGGTGCTGAGAATATCGGCTATGGCTGAAACCTTCCTTCGTATATGAGCTAATGAGCTAGTATGCCAGAGAGAGATGTCAACGCTAAGAGCACAAGGAATATTCTGAAGTTGATAGCTGGTCAGGCTCAGACGTCGACTCGGGTAGCGGGCGAGTCACCAATCCAGAGCAGGCAGGCGGGTGAAGGGTAGTTAGCTGGTTTGATGACGAGCCGGCGTGGAGGGTGTGTGGAGTGGGGGGATCTGGGTACGCTTTGCCTCCTGGTCAAAACGTTTTGTGCTACTGGTGATGTATCTTGAATGTAGCATCTTATACTTGTATCTTTGGCGTAACTTGATGTAGGGAAGAGCAGGCTCAATCTCTCTTGAAAGAGATTATCGTCACAACATATATATACATATATATTTTATTTTATATCCTGCGATTATATAACGTTTATATATATATATATATATATATATATATATATATATATATATATATATATATATATATATATATATATATTATATATATATATATATATATATATATATATATATATATATATATATATATATATATATATATATATATATATGTATTATATATAAATATATATAAATATAGGATATACATGGGTTGATACAAAAATAATAATACAAAAAGATGCTTAAAGGTTATGGATCTCTTGAAAAACATGACAATTGGAAACATTGATGAATGTCACAGACGGGTTCGATCATTGTTGCAAGTCAAACACTTCTTCGAATTCCTCTGAAGTTGGACTAGTGCCCAAGACGCAACAGGCATTTCCCCTCTGAATCGCAACACTGAGGTGCTGGAACAAGAAACTTTTTGTTCTCTGGTCTTTTGTAGCGCTGCTCAATTTGTCCCCCAATTCCTTCAGGAACTTCAATGCCCATTTTCCCCACGAACCGAGGGTCTCCGAGCCGATCGGGACAAACCGTAGCAGTGTGCCAGACCTCTATATTTAATAATTTTCTGCGATTCCCTGAAAGAAGCAGAACCACCGCTTTCACGTGTGCTGTAGTGGAGGTAGGTACTGGCCAGTGTGGCAGCGCACATGTAGTCCCACACCACTTGCTTACCATCCTTCCAAGGTAGCAAGGTGACCCCATCTGGGCGCTTCTGAGGGTCGTTAGGTCTGGATAAGTGTGGTTCTCTTTGTGCCGGGCAGCGGGCTGTGGCGAGGCTCCTCTTGATGTCGTTGACTTCTTCATGTCTTGCAATTTTACCCTGTGATTTACGACATACCACACCATGACGACCATATTGGTCTACCATCGCAGTTCCGCAGATGCACCTATGTTCGGTGAGGATGGGGGCGGCAAGGCGAAGGGCAACTCCAATGCGGAGAGCGTCATGACTGAGACGAGTTCCCACGGCTGCATTGGGCACAGCAAATAAAAAATCCACGGCGTGGGGCGCTGTTACCGCTAGGAGGCGGGCTTTGTTTTCAGCATCAGCGTTGTCAATCACTGCTGTGACAGTCTTTTCCATTATGGGGCTATCCCAGTGGGCCTGCTTGTAGTCTTTTGGGACTTGTGGTCGGGGTTGAGGGTGTGCAATGGTGTCCCATTGTCTGGCTGCTTCGATGAACGTTTGATCATGAGTTCCCGCTGTTTCTCTCATACGCACTGGTAGGATCTGCCCTACCAATTCGTTGGCTGCTGTACATGAGGATAAGAATGCTGGAAGTGCTACCTCAGTTGCCTTTCGTATACCTATCCCTCCAAATCTCACCGGGAGTGTTGCTTGGTCCCACTGACTGTATTCTAAATCTAGGTTGAGCGCCTTCCTGAATATTGACCTGAGGAGCTCATCATATTGATTTAGAAGTGGGTTGCCAAAAGTTGGTGCACACCTTAAGAAGTATGTTAGCCTGAATTATTAATCTTACTTTTCGGTCATATTTAATAATATTATATATATATATATATATATATATATATATATATATAACTGAAAACTCACACCCCAGAAGTGACTCGAACCCATACTCCCACAACTGGTATGTACAGGGACGCCTTAATCCGCTTGACCATCACGACCGGACATAAGGAAGTGATAGCCGAGGCTATATGAACCACTTCCCCGCCGGCACTCGGATGGTAATCTTGGGCATAGCATTTTATCAAATCACCTCATTCTTTGGGGCACACGTGAGGAACACAAATGCAAACAAGCCTGAATGGTCCCCAGGACTATATACAACTGAAAACTCACACCCCAGAAGTGACTCGAACCCATACTCCCACAACTGGTATGTACAGGGACGCCTTAATCCGCTTGACCATCACGACCGGACATAAGGAAGTGATAGCCGAGGCTATATGAACCACTTCCCCGCCGGCACTCGGATGGTAATCTTGGGCATAGCATTTTATCAAATCACCTCATTCTTTGGGGCACACGTGAGGAACACAAATGCAAACAAGCCTGAATGGTCCCCAGGACTATATACAACTGAAAACTCACACCCCAGAAGTGACTCGAACCCATACTCCCACAACTGGTATGTACAGGGACGCCTTAATCCGCTTGACCATCACGACCAGACATAAGGAAGTGATAGCCGTGGCTATATGAACCACTTCCCCGCCGGCACTCGGATGGTAATCTTGGGCATAGCATTTTATCAAATCACCTCATTCTTTGGGGCACACGTGAGGAACACAAATGCAAACAAGCCTGAATGGTCCCCAGGACTATATACAACTGAAAACTCACACCCCAGAAGTGACTCGAACCCATACTCCCACAACTGGTATGTACAGGGACGCCTTAATCCGCTTGACCATCACGACCGGACATAAGGAAGTGATAGCCGAGGCTATATGAACCACTTCCCCGCCGGCACTCGGATGGTAATCTTGGGCATAGCATTTTATCAAATCACCTCATTCTTTGGGGCACACGTGAGGAACACAAATGCTAACAAGCCTGAATGGTCCCCAGGACTATATACAACTGAAAACTCACACCCCAGAAGTGACTCGAACCCATACTCCCACAACTGGTATGTACAGGGACGCCTTAATCCGCTTGACCATCACGACCGGACATAAGGAAGTGATAGCCGAGGCTATATGAACCACTTCCCCGCCGGCACTCGGATGGTAATCTTGGGCATAGCATTTTATCAAATCACCTCATTCTTTGGGGCACACGTGAGGAACACAAATGCAAACAAGCCTGAATGGTCCCCAGGACTATATACAACTGAAAACTCACACCCCAGAAGTGACTCGAACCCATACTCCCACAACTGGTATGTACAGGGACGCCTTAATCCGCTTGACCATCACGACCGGACATAAGGAAGTGATAGCCGAGGCTATATGAACCACTTCCCCGCCGGCACTCGGATGGTAATCTTGGGCATAGCATTTTATCAAATCACCTCATTCTTTGGGGCACACGTGAGGAACACAAATGCAAACAAGCCTGAATGGTCCCCAGGACTATATACAACTGAAAACTCACACCCCAGAAGTGACTCGAACCCATACTCCCACAACTGGTATGTACAGGGACGCCTTAATCCGCTTGACCATCACGACCGGACATAAGGAAGTGATAGCCGAGGCTATATGAACCACTTCCCCGCCGGCACTCGGATGGTAATCTTGGGCATAGCATTTTATCAAATCACCTCATTCTTTGGGGCACACGTGAGGAACACAAATGCAAACAAGCCTGAATGGTCCCCAGGACTATATACAACTGAAAACTCACACCCCAGAAGTGACTCGAACCCATACTCCCACAACTGGTATGTACAGGGACGCCTTAATCCGCTTGACCATCACGACCGGACATAAGGAAGTGATAGCCGAGGCTATATGAACCACTTCCCCGCCGGCACTCGGATGGTAATCTTGGGCATAGCATTTTATCAAATCACCTCATTCTTTGGGGCACACGTGAGGAACACAAATGCAAACAAGCCTGAATGGTCCCCAGGACTATATACAACTGAAAACTCACACCCCAAAAGTGACTCGAACCCATACTCCCACAACTGGTATGTACAGGGACGCCTGTACATACCAGTTGTACATACCATTTTATCGCCTTGATTTGATAAAATGCTATGCCCAAGATTACCATCCGAGTGCCGGCGGGGAAGTGGTTCATATAGCCTCGGCTATCACTTCCTTATGTCCGGTCGTGATGGTCAAACGGATTAAGGCGTCCCTGTACATACCAGTTGTGGGAGTATGGGTTCGAGTCACTTCTGGGGTGTGAGTTTTCAGTTGTATATAGTCCTGGGGACCATTCAGGCTTGTTTGCATTTGTGTTCCTCACGTGTGCCCCAAAGAATGAGGTGATTTGATAAAATGCTATGCCCAAGATTACCATCCGAGTGCCGGCGGGGAAGTGGTTCATATAGCCTCGGCTATCACTTCCTTATGTCCGGTCGTGATGGTCAAGCGGATTAAGGCGTCCCTGTACATACCAGTTGTGGGAGTATGGGTTCGAGTCACTTCTGGGGTGTGAGTTTTCAGTTGTATATAGTCCTGGGGACCATTCAGGCTTGTTTGCATTTGTGTTCCTCACGTGTGCCCCAAAGAATGAGGTGATTTGATAAAATGCTATGCCCAAGATTACCATCCGAGTGCCGGCGGGGAAGTGGTTCATATAGCCTCGGCTATCACTTCCTTATGTCCGGTCGTGATGGTCAAGCGGATTAAGGCGTCCCTGTACATACCAGTTGTGGGAGTATGGGTTCGAGTCACTTCTGGGGTGTGAGTTTTCAGTTGTATATAGTCCTGGGGACCATTCAGGCTTGTTTGCATTTGTGTTCCTCACGTGTGCCCCAAAGAATGAGGTGATTTGATAAAATGCTATGCCCAAGATTACCATCCGAGTGCCGGCGGGGAAGTGGTTCATATAGCCTCGGCTATCACTTCCTTATGTCCGGTCGTGATGGTCAAGCGGATTAAGGCGTCCCTGTACATACCAGTTGTGGGAGTATGGGTTCGAGTCACTTCTGGGGTGTGAGTTTTCAGTTGTATATAGTCCTGGGGACCATTCAGGCTTGTTTGCATTTGTGTTCCTCACGTGTGCCCCAAAGAATGAGGTGATTTGATAAAATGCTATGCCCAAGATTACCATCCGAGTGCCGGCGGGGAAGTGGTTCATATAGCCTCGGCTATCACTTCCTTATGTCCGGTCGTGATGGTCAAGCGGATTAAGGCGTCCCTGTACATACCAGTTGTGGGAGTATGGGTTCGAGTCACTTCTGGGGTGTGAGTTTTCAGTTGTATATAGTCCTGGGGACCATTCAGGCTTGTTTGCATTTGTGTTCCTCACGTGTGCCCCAAAGAATGAGGTGATTTGATAAAATGCTATGCCCAAGATTACCATCCGAGTGCCGGCGGGGAAGTGGTTCATATAGCCTCGGCTATCACTTCCTTATGTCCGGTCGTGATGGTCAAGCGGATTAAGGCGTCCCTGTACATACCAGTTGTGGGAGTATGGGTTCGAGTCACTTCTGGGGTGTGAGTTTTCAGTTGTATATAGTCCTGGGGACCATTCAGGCTTGTTTGCATTTGTGTTCCTCACGTGTGCCCCAAAGAATGAGGTGATTTGATAAAATGCTATGCCCAAGATTACCATCCGAGTGCCGGCGGGGAAGTGGTTCATATAGCCTCGGCTATCACTTCCTTATGTCCGGTCGTGATGGTCAAGCGGATTAAGGCGTCCCTGTACATACCAGTTGTGGGAGTATGGGTTCGAGTCACTTCTGGGGTGTGAGTTTTCAGTTGTATATAGTCCTGGGGACCATTCAGGCTTGTTTGCATATATATATATATATATATTGTGACGGTAAAGCGTTGGTGTTCGGCTGTTTCAAAAGCTGGGGGCAGGGCCTTGTCACATAAAAAAGAGAAAAGTTTGTCCTTTCATCTGTGGTAAGGTAATGGGAAGACACACAAAACACAAGTATATAAACAATGAAATTTTAATTACTCTAGAAAACAAGACATGAATAAAGGCAATCTCATAAAATGCAGGACAAATCAACAAACAAAATAACATGAATAATCACTGGCAAATGAAAAGTTACGATAAGACAAGTAAGTTACAGTGATAGCAAAATAAATAATGGGTGCTGGAATACTGGCTTCAAGCTGCCACCTCCCTTAGTACACGAAAGCCAAGGCTTAGTCTACCAGCGAGAGATGTCAACTTCATGGAGCACAAAGATATTCTGACGAGTCTGGCGTGCTGCTGCCCAGACGTCGACTTGCGGTGGTGGTGGTGAGTGCAGGTGCGACGAGACACCAGCCAATCAGCAACAGGCAGGCAGAGGATGAGCAGTTTGCTGGTTACGACAGGCTGTGGCCAGGTGTTGGGGGGTGCAGGGTACGATTTGCTTCCTGGGCAAAATGTTTGGCGATACTGGTGGACGTATCTTCTATATAGTATCTTGTATGTTACGAAATAATGATGTAGGGAAGAGCAGGCTCAATCTCTCTTGAAAGAGATTATCGTCACAACTCTCCCCCAAAGCCTGCGGTTCTGGAAGAAGTTACGTCTTCATGTGGTGGAGTGATAGTTGGAGTTGCTTCTACTTCATAGACTCTGGAGAGGGCGTCGGCTATGATGTTGTCAGAACCCTTGATATAGCGGATCTCCAGGTTGAAATCTTGCAGATATAAAGCCCATCGTAGAAGACGCTGGTTATGGAATTGGGCTTGATGTAAGAAACGGAGAGGAATGTGCCTCAATGCCAAAAGTGACTGCCCAGACAGGTACAAGAGGAGTGTCGTTAATGCTTATGTCGACTGTGCTCTCAGCCACAGCTCAGGATGGAAGCAAGTCAATGAAGAACTCTAGGGTAAGGTAGGTCCTAGTCAACAACGGTTTCTCCAATGGTTTCGTTGAAGACATCATAAGAAGGAAGGTGAAACGCCATGCAACCTCTGAAGAGACAACTAACACAACACCTGTACGCCTATTAGACTTTTTTACAGGAACTTCTTTTTCACAGCACATAAAACAGAGGAAAGGGTCCTGAAAGATATTGTTAATAGAAACGTTATCCCTACAGACAAAAACCAGAAGATACAATTGACGATCTACTATAAAACCAAGAAAACGGCCAACCTACTCATGAGAAACTCTCCAGACACAAAGCAGAACGCTTTAAAAGAGACCAATGTCGTCTATACCTTCAAATGCCCACTTGGCGACTGTAAGCCTCAAAGAATTCAGTATATAGGCACGACAACAACATCTCTTTCCAGGCGTTTAACGATGCATAAGCAACAGGGCTCCATTAAGGAACATATAATCTCTTCCCGCAACCAGACCATCACCAGAGAAGTCTTAACAAAAAACACGGAAATCATCGATAGTTACAGCGATAGCAAGCGGCTAGATATCTGCGAGGCGCTACACATTAAGAAGTTGACACCAGCAATCAACAGCCAATTAATGCACAACTATATTCTTCCCACTTCAAGACTCCGCACCAATACAGAAGCATCAAGAAATATAGGCCAATAGGCCCTTTGCAGTTACTTCCATTCTTCCCTTTAACTTACAAAATATTATACCCATTGTTTCGTGTTCTGTCTTGTGTTGAAAGTTTGTTTTCACCTCATCCAAAACTGTTGTAACATATCACCTCACCCAAATGCAGGTATAAAATCGAAGCTGTTTTAAACTCTGTTCAGTTATAGTTGTGCGTGTGTAAACTAAAGTCTTTGAAAATGCAATAAGTTTTACGAAACGCGTTCAAGTGTCCCGTCAGACTAGAAATAAAAATAAATTTTGGAGAATTGATTTTTCAGTTACCATCAACAGTGAAAAGAAATATAAGAAACATTGAGAAAATTTGTGTTAGAATTATTAATCTTACTTTTTCGGTCATATTTAATAATATATGTCTACTGGAAAGACTGCTACCAAAATATACTAATATTTATATGATTATAATTTATACTAATATATATATATATATATATATATATATATATATATATATATATATATATATATATATATATATATATATGTATATATATTGTGACAATAATCTCCTTCAAGAGATTGAGCCTGCTCTTCCCTCCACAATTACGTCGATACAACTATATAAAACTACTATGGAAGAAATGTCCAACAATGACAACAACATCTCCAAGGTTTGCCAGAGCGCAAAACGTATGTAGCCAGGAACACCTGCTCAGACTCAAACCGCCAAACTACCCGTCTTGCTGCCGGCTCCTCTGATTGGTCGCCGGTCGGGCTGCAACTGCACTCCACCCCCCCCATACTACTTGATGTCTGGGGCCGCCACGACCTCAGTCCTCAGAATATTCCGTGCTTTCTCACAGTTAACATTTCTCCCTGCTAGACGTAAGCTTTAGCGTACGTGTACTGAGAGAGGTGATAGCTTAAAGCCAATATTCCAGCACCTTTCATTTACTTTTATATTGCACTTCTTGTTATTTTGTCTTAACGTAACTTTTCACTGTGTCATTTAATTATTCTTATTATTTTGATTGATTGATTTTATTATACGAATTTGTTTGTCCATTTTATTCATGTTTTGTTTATTTAACGTAATTAAAATTTCATTGTTAAAGTTTACTTGTGTTTTGTGTGTCTTCTCCTTACCTTACCACAGACGAAGTTCCAGATTTTCTATTTTTTTTTATACTATGTGACGAGGCCATACCCCTAGCTTTGAACAGCCGAACACCAACGCGTTACCGTCACATATTATATGGGGGCCTGTCCTAGGAGCTTCACTCAGGTACTGGTGCCAAGTGGTAATTAATGGTAAGCGTATTTAACTTTGTTAACGTAGTTTTTACTGTTTTTCATATTCAATTTCATTTTTTATAAGGTGCGGTGTATTGTGCATTACGAGAGTAACATATAGTGAAGGTGAGACAACTTTGGATTACGTGGTGACTGTAGGCCGCAGTCATACTCTTAATTGGTCATCTCTCCCTCCGTGTTATTACTCGTGTTTACCATCTTTGTCCCTTGGATATTTCTCATTTTTGACAGATCATCATATTGGTACCCTGGTACTGTGGTCTGCCTCGGGTCAAGAGTACCCAATCTTCTGCAATCTGACTGTAGGAGGACAAAGAGGGCCATAGTTCCTCTAGCTCGAACTTTAGTTGCTGAATTTGGACCTCAGCAGCAGTTCTCGTCACCAGTTGACACCTCGCACCCCTACACGTCAGTCAGAGATGATGATACATACAACGGTAGGGAATTAGCTTACTTTTTCAGAGCACAAAAGTTCGCTAATTCTGTAAGTATCATATTAAATTCAGTAGGAAAAACTTGCTTTATGTCCTATAGAGACTTGGCAAGGTATGCCTACATCCTTGGACTACCAATTTTACTTTTGAGGCAATTTACTGTTTCATTTGTTTTCGAAACTCTGTTTCATTTGTTAGTAGGATTTTCTTGCCCTTATCCTCTTACATGAGTACCGGGTACAAGATTTCCTGCGCCCTTGATTTAAATTAATCATTTAACATCTTGTACTTGACTTTAATTGTTAAAGATCCCACAGGATAGGTACCAGTTGCCACGTTGTCCTGTTTCTGACATTCACTATTGAATATTCGTGTACCTTTATTTGCTAATTTCACCATGTTTCGTCTCCAAGCTTTCCGTGCAAATCCAGCAGGTGAAATAGGGACTTTAAGTCGTGCCAAGAAGACTGAATTACAAACTCTTGCACATGAGTATCAACTAGAAGTTCCCTACCAAGCCAACAAAAACGACCTACACAACCTGTTGCTGGATTACTATTTAGAGCAAGGTAAGATAGACTCTGAAACTCATGAAACTTACTATATTGCAGATAAAACTGATTTGGCAACGCTGAAACTCAAACTAGAGCTGGCCAAGATTGAACGCGAGCAGCAAAGGGAAGCCCTCAAACAACAAGAACGAGCTGCTGCCATACGAAGGGAAGAACAAGAACGAGAAATCACCCTCAGAGAACGTGAAACTGCTTTGAGGAGAGATGAACAAAACCGCGAGGCCGCCTTGAGGAGAGAAGAACACGAACGTGGACTCGCCCTCCACGAACGTGAGGTCGCCTTGCTCCATGAACGTGAGAGAGTACAGCTTGAAACAAAACAACGCGAGTTGGAGATGCAACGCGAGCATGACAAGCAACAAGCAACTCTGGCTCTAGAGTGTCGTCAACGCGAAATCGCCTTGGAAACTTCACACTTCACTCAACGCCAGCAAGCTACGGCCAATCTTCCCGTCAGTTTTAATATATCACATGCAAGTAAGTTAATGCCATCCTTTGTAGAAGCAGAAGTTGATGTGTTCTTTACCACCTTTGAAACCCTTGCTAATCAACTCAGTTGGCCTGTCGACCAATGGGCCACACTTCTCAGAGTCCATCTTACAGGTAGAGCTGCAGTCACACTCAGTACTCTGGCGTCTGAGAATGACTACCAGACTCTGAAACAAGCAGTGTTGGACGCCTACCTACTTTCCACAGAAAGTTATAGAAGGAAATTCCGTGACCACCTGAAGGCAAGTACCACTACCTTCCTCGAGTTTGCTAACACAAAACGGAGATATTTCATGAAATGGCTGGAAGCAGCACATGTCTCTACTTTTGCAGAACTCGTCAACCTGATGCTTGTTGAAGAATTCTTGAGACGTGTGCCGCCTCCTGTCCGCCTCTACTTAGCAGATAAAGAAGAAACCGACTACCTGAAGTGTGCTAAGTCGGCTGACACTTACAGCCTCATCCACCGGCTGACACCCGAACCATCCTCCAGTAAGAAGTCGTGGTACAGTTACGAGAAAGTGAGCCCCGATCAAGCTGGTTCACAACTGTACTGCAAGTATTGTAGACTCTATGGACATACCATAGACAAGTGTGGTAAGTCTCAATACAAGGGAACCACTGACCAACAAAAACCCAAACCAACTCCTCCTAAGTCCGGTAAGCCTGTGATGAATGTTGGTGTTGATGTTAATGATCTTTCTCTTTTCAGTAACCACCTGTATACTGGAACTGTCTCTGCCAACGGTTCAAATCCTGAGGGACGTTTCAAATTGAAGATCTTGAGGGACACAGCGGCTCTTCAATCGATCATCTTGAAGTCGGCTGTGCCCAACATCACCTACACCGGAGAAACTGTCTTCATCACTGACCTCACTGCTACCACTCCATACCCTCTCGCCAGAGTCCACCTGGATTGTCCCTACGTGAAAGGAGAAGTCCAAGTCGCCGTCAGGGAAAAGCCTTTTCCCATGCCTGGAGTGCAACTTCTCCTAGGCAACGACTTGGCAGAAGACCTGCAACCGACCAACCTGATCGTCATGGACAAACCCCAGGTGTGTAACTCTGTGCCAAGTAACCCTATTCTAGAGTATGTTCCAGCAGAGGTTCAAGAGAGTGATGAAGTTTCTCCTCCGGTTCTCGTGACCACCCGTGCACAAGCCGCACGTCCACAGCCAGCTGACTCTACTGCTACCGCTGTCCCTCAAGACCCTCAGAAACTCCCCCCGCATCTGACCAAGTTGGAGTTCCATAAGTTGCAGAGGGAAGATCTTACTTTAACACCATTGTTTTTCCAGGCTGAGACTCAACCCGACAGTATTCCTGGGTTCTTCCTAGAGAACGACTTGCTCTACCGCAGATATAGACCCAGTAAACTGAAGGAGGAGGACGATTGGGCCAACATCGAACAACTTGTGATTCCCACCAGCCTGCGGCCCACTATTCTACACCTGGCCCACGGAGCACTCTCCCACTACGGCTTCAACAAGACTTACCATGGAATTCGTCAAGACTACTACTGGCCAGGTATGGTAAATAACGTCAAACAGTACGTAAAACAGTGTCATACATGTCAGATCGCAGGCAAACCGAACATCTCCATTCCCAGAGCGCCACTGATTCCCATACAGGTGCCTGCGGAACCTTTCCACAGACTCATAATAGACTGTGTCGGTCCTTTACCTCGGACCAGTTCAGGTAACGCCTACATCCTAACCATCCTGTGTCCTACCACCAGATTTCCCATAGCAGTTCCAGTGAAGAACATCACGGCTGCTACGGTTATAAAACATCTATTGAAGATCTTCACTCAATACGGATTTCCCAGGGAGATTCAGAGCGACTGTGGTACCAACTTCACCAGTGATCTCTTCAAAAGGACACTGGAGGAGTTCAACATCAAACAGGTATTGTCCAGCCCCTATCATCCTGCTTCACAGGGTTCTCTTGAACGTAGTCATCAGACAATCAAAGCACTCTTGAAAAAGTTTTGTAGTGAAACCTCTAAGGATTGGGATAAGCAGATTGACCTTATAATGTGTATTTTCAGAAGTCTCCCCAATGAGTCCCTAGGAGTATCTCCTTATGAGATGCTCTACGGCCGTAAGTGCCGTACTCCCCTTAAGGCTTTCAATGACTCTCTCCGAGATGCCACCTTCAGTGAGCATAAGAATGTGCCCCAGTTTCTTCAAAACCTTCAACACATTCTAGAGAGAGTCCACCGTTTTGCCCATGATAATCTATTGAAAGCCCAGGAGAGAATGAAGACTCATTACGACCAAACCAGCAAAGTAAGAAAATTCAAGCCGGGAGACTTCGTCCTTGCATACTTCCCTATCCCAGGTTCACCTTTACAAAACAGGTTTTCAGGACCCTACCGCGTCAAAGAGTGCAGGAATAACAACAACTACGTCATAGAGACTCCAGATAGGCGGCGGAAGACCCAGCTGTGCCACGTCAACCTCCTGAAGCAATATAATGGTACTCCTCCCACTGTCCTAATTAACTATTCCACCTTCACAGAACCCTACATCCACAGTGAGACCTTCCCAGCTTCTCCTCCCGAAAGCACTGACAAGGAGTCAGCGCTTTCTAATTCCGAAATCCTTAATGATCTTCCCAAATACTTTCAGGATAATCATAGTGCACCTCTCGTCAAGATCTTCAGAGAACATCAAGAGTTGTTCCGAGATGATCCCCAAGAGTGTAATGTTGCCCAGCACGACATCCAACTGCTCCCCGACACCCGGCCGATTCGTCAACCCTTCTACCGAATCAGCCCGAGCAAGAAGGAAGTCATGCGTGCTGAGGTGCAGTACCTCTTGGATCATGGACTGGCTACACCTTGTGAGTCCCCCTGGGCCTCACCTTGTATCTTGGTGCCCAAACCCCAAGGTAAGGTAAGGTTATGCACTGACTATCGTAAACTGAACAATGTAACTGTCAAGGATGCCTACCCCTTGCCAAGGATAGATGACATCCTTGATGCCATTGGTAGTGCCCAATACTTGTCCCAAGTGGACTTGCTTAAGGGGTACTATCAAGTGTGTCTAACGGAGCGCGCTAAAGAGATATCTGCCTTCATCACTCCTCTTGGACTTTTCAGATATGAACGCCTTCCTTTCGGACTATGTAATGCCCCGGCCACCTTTCAAAGAGCTGTCAACCGTGTCATCCAGGGCTTGGATAACACATACGCCTACCTGGACGATATCGTCGTAGCCTCCAACACCTGGAGTGAACATCTGCTCCAGCTGCGACGTCTGTTCTCCAAGCTCCTGACAGCCGGCCTCACCATCAACCTGGGCAAGTCCACTTTCGCGAAAGGTAAAGTGCGTTATCTGGGTCATGTTATTGGGAGTGGCAGCATAGCTCCGTTAGACTCACACACTCAAGCCATCCAACAGTATCCACAGCCTACCACCAGGAAGCAGCTCCTGCGCTTCCTTGGTCTTGCCTCCTACTACCGTAGGTTTGTGAGGAATTTCAGTACAGTCGCCAGACCTCTAATTCTATTAACCAGTCCCAAGCAACGGTATAATTGGACCATGCAGCAAACCGTTGCTTTCAAACAACTCAAATTCCTCCTCTGTTCTAACCCCATTCTCGCCTCGCCAGATATCACCAAGCCTTTCGTCCTTCATGTCGACGCCAGTGGTACCGGCGTTGGTGGTGTCCTGATGCAACAACGAGGCGAGGAGGTTCTACCTGTCAGCGACTACAGCTACAAACTGAAACCACACCAGAGGAACTACAGCACTATTGAAAAGGAGCTACTATCCATCGTCCTGAACCTCCAACACTTCGCTCCATACCTACAAGGCGCCAGGTCTACCACCATCTTCTCAGACCACAACCCTCTCCGCTTCCTACATCAAGCCCAATTCACCAACCAGCGTCTTCTACGATGGGCTCTGTATTTACAAGATTTCAACCTGGAGATCCGCTATATCAAGGGTTCTGACAACACCATAGCCGATGCCCTCTCCAGAGTTTATGAAGTAGAAGCGACTCCATCCATTACTCCACCACATAACGACGTACTTCTTCCAGAACCGCAGGCTTCAGGGGAGAGTTGTGACAATAATCTCCTTCAAGAGATTGAGCCTGCTCTTCCCTCCACAATTACGTCGATACAACTATATAAAACTACTATGGAAGAAATGTCCAACAACGACAACAACATCTCCAAGGTTTGCCAGAGCGCAAAACGTATGTAGCCAGGAACACCTGCTCAGACTCAAACCGCCAAACTACCCATCTTGCTGCCGGCTCCTCTGATTGGTCGCCGGTCGGGCTGCAACTGCACTCCACCCCCCCATACTACTTGATGTCTGGGGCCGCCACGACCTCAGTCCTAAGAATATTCCGTGGTTTCTCACAGTTAACATTTCTCCCTGCTAGACGTAAGCTTTGGCGTACGTGTACTGAGAGGTGTGATAGCTTAAAGCCAATATTCCAGCACCTTTCATTTACTTTTATATTGCACTTCTTGTTATTTTGTCTTAATGTAACTTTTCATTGTGTCATTTAATTATTCTTATTATTTTGATTGATTGATTTTATTATACGAATTTGTTTGTCCATTTTATTCATGTTTTGTTTATTTAACGTAATTAAAATTTCATTGTTAAAGTTTACTTGTGTTTTGTGTGTCTTCTCCTTACCTTACCACAGACGAAGTTCCAGATTTTCTATTTTTTTTATACTATGTGACGAGGCCATACTCCTAGCTTTGAACAGCCGAACACCAACGCGTTACCGTCACAATATATATATATATATGTCGTACCTAATAGCCAGAACGCACTTCTCAGCCTACTATTCATGGCCCGATTTGCCTAATAAGCCAAGTTTTCATGAATTAATGTTTTTTCGTCTACCTAACCTACCTAACCTAACCTAACCTAGCTTTTTTTGGCTACCTAACCTAACCTTACCAATAAATATAGGTTAGGTTAGGTTAGGTAGGGTTGGTTAGGTTCGGTCATATATCTACGTTAATTTTAACTCCAATAAAAAAAAATTGACCTCATACATAGAGAAAAGGGTTGCTTTATCATTTCATAAGAAAAAAATTATAGTAAATATATTAATTCAGGAAAACTTGGCTTATTAGGCAAATCGGGCCTTGAATAGTAGGCTGAGAAGTGAGTTCTGGCTACTAGGTACGACATATATATATATATATATATATATATATATATATATATATATGTCGTACCTAGTAGCCAGAACTCACTTCTCAGCCTACTATTCAAGGCCCGATTTGCCTAGTAAGCCAAGTTTTCCTGAATTAATATATTTACTATAATTGTTTTCTTATGAAATGATATAGCAACCCTTTTCTCTATGTATGAGGTCAATTTTATTTTATTGGAGTTAAAATTAACGTAGATATATGACCGAACCTAACCAACCCTACCTAACCTAACCTAACCTATATTTATAGGTAAGGTTAGGTTAAGTAGCCAAAAAAAGCTAGGTTAGGTTAGGTTAGGTAGGTTAGGTAGACGAAAAAACATTAATTCATGAAAACTTGGCTTATTAGGCAAATCGGGCCTTGAATAGTAGGCTGAGAAGTGCGTTCTGGCTATTAGGTACGACATATATATATATATATATATATATATATATATATATATATATATATATATATATATATATATATATATATATATATGTCGTACTTAGTAGCCAGAACACACTTCTCAGCCTACTATGCAAGGCCCGATTTGCCTAATAAACCAAGTTTTCCTGAATTAATATATTTTCTCAATTTTTTTCCTTATGAAATGATAAAGCTACCCATTTCATTATGTATGAGGTCAATTTTTTTTATTGGAGTTAAAATTAACGTAGATATATGACCGAACCTAACCAACCCTACCTAACCTAACCTAACCTATCTTTATAGGTTAGGTTAGGTTAGGTAACCGAAAAAGTTATGTTAGGTTAGGTTAGGTAGGTTAGGTAGTCGAAAAACAAATAATTCATGAAAACTTGCCTTATTAGGCAAATCGGGCCTTGCATAGTAGCCTGAGAAGTGCGTTCTGGCTACTAGGTACGACATATATATGTATATATATTTATATATATATATATATATATATATATATATATATATATATATATATATATATATATATATATATATATATATGTCGTACCTAGTAGCCAGAACGCTACTAGGTACGCTTCTCAGCCAACTATTCAAGGCCCGATTTGCCTAATAAGCCAAGTTTTCCTGAATTAATATATTTACTATAATTTTTTTCTTATGAAATGATAAAGCTACCCTTTTCACTATGTATGAGGTCAATTTTTTTTTATTGGAGTTAAAATTAACGTAGATATATGACCGAACCTAACCAACCCTACCTAACCTAACCTAACCTATATATATAGGTAAGGTTAGGTAAGGTAGCCAAAAAAAGCTAGGTTAGGTTAGGTTAGGTAGGTTAGGTAGACGAAAAAACATTAATTCATGAAAACTTGGCTTATTAGGCAAATCGGGCCTTGTATAGTAGGCTGAGAAGTGAGTTCTGGCTACTAGGTACGACATATATATATATATATATATATATATATATATATATATATATATATATATATATATATATATATATATATATATATATATATATATATATATATATATATATATATATATATATATATATATATATATATATATATATATATATATATATATATATGTCGTACCTAGTAGCCAGAACGCACTTCTCAGGCTACTATGCAAGGCCCGATTTGCCTAATAAGCCAAGTTTTCATGAATTAATGTTTTTTCGACTACCTAACCTAGCTAACCTAACCTAACCTAACTTTTTTGGCCACCTAACCTAGCCTAACCTATAGAGATAGGTTAGGTTAGGTTAGGTAGGGTTGGTTAGGTTCGGTCATATATCTACGTTAATTTTTACTCCAATAAAAAAAAATTGACCTCATACATAATGAAATGGGTAGCTTTACCAATTCATAAGAAAAAAAATAGAGAAAATATATTAATTCATGACAACTTGGCTTATTAGGCAAATCGGGCCTTGCATAGTAGGCTGAGAAGTGAGTTCTGGCTACTAGGTACGACATATATATATATATATATATATATATATATATATATATATATATATATATATATATATATATATATATATATATATATATATATATATATATATATATATATATATATATATATATATATATATATATATATAGGGGTACCACCACTGGTTTAATTAAAGGGACCCACATCCTCGAAGAAGAAAATAAATAGTGTTCAGAGAAGACCTTGTGGATTCTCAGTGAATACTTTAATCTTTTCCTCTCCTACCACCCCTATTATTTTTTTTTTTATTTGATTTTATTGCAATGTTACAGTTTACAGAAAACACACACTTATATAACAATATACCAATCAGTGTTCGAAGACCTCGTCCAGTTCCTCGGGGGTCGGGTGCGTACCCAAGATACAGCACGCATTTCCCCTCTGAACAGCGACACTGAGGCGCTGGAACATAAAACTGGCCGCTCTTGGGTCTCTAGTCTTCCCAATGAGTTCCTCGCCCAGCTCCTTCAGGAACTTAAGTGCACATTTACCCCAGGCGCCCAGAGTCTCAGAGCCTATTGGCACGAACCTGTAACAACGTTCTAGGTCCCTGTACTTGTTAGTTTTCTGGGTCTCCCTGAAGGTGGCCGCCCCGCCTCCCTCAGCTGTGCTGTAAGGTAGATAGGTATCAGCCAATGTGGATGCACACGTGTAGTCCCACACGACCTGTTTACCTTCCCTCCACGGCTGCAGGGTGACTCCATCTGGGCGTTTTTGGCTGTTGTCAGGCCTGCACAACTGAGGTTCCCTTTGTGCTGGGCACCCAGCTGAAGCCAAACTTCTCTTGATGATGTCATTGACTGCTTCATGTCTGGCAATCTTTCCCTGTGTCTTACGACAGATGAGACCATGGCTGCCATATTGGTCTGCCCGTGCATGGCCGCAAATACACCGGTGCTCGGTGGAGATAGGGGCGGCAAGGCGCAGAGCAACACCAATACTTAGGGTCCGATGGTCCAGGCGGGTGCCCAAGGCGGAATTAGGGACTGCCAACAGGAAGTCCCCGGCATGGGGAGCTTGCACAGCTAGAAGACGCGCTTTGACCTTCCTGGAAGCTGCCTCCAGCAATGATGTGGCGATGTTCTCCACTATGGGGCTATCCCATTTGGACTGTTTGCAGTCATTTGGAAAAGTCGGTCGAGGATGAGAGTTGACAAGAGTGTCCCACTGACCGGCTCCTTCCGCGAATTTGGGATCATGAATCCCAATAAAGTCTCTTAGGTGTTCCGGTAGTATTTCCTTAACTAATTCATCTGTTGCACTGGTCGAGGATAAGAATGCCGGCAATGCTAACTGTGTCGCCTTGCGAATACCTATCCCCCCGAGTCTAACTGGGAGCGTTGCTTGGTCCCATTGGTCATCTTGCAGGGAGAGGTTTAACACTTTCACGGTTATTGACCTTAGGAGTGTGTCATTCTGTTAATTTTGGGCTGTCGAAGGAGGGAGCACACCTTAGGAAATAGGTCAGTCTGGGCAAAGCCAGGCACCTTGTGAGAAGGTACAGAGCATCGTGGGCATCCAAAGCATATATATACATATATATATATATATATATATATATATATATATATATATATATATATATATATATATATATATATATATACATATATATATATATATATATATATATATATATATATATATATATATATATATATATATATATATATATATATATATATATATATATATATATATATATATATATATATATATATATATATATATATATATATATATATATATATATCATTATGTCCGGTCGTGATGGTCAAGTGGATTAAGGCGTCTTGTACATACCAGTTGCGTTGCTTCTGGGAGTATGGGTTCGAGTCACTTCTGGGGTGTGAGTTTTCAGTTGCATATTGTCCTGGGGACCATTCAGGCTTGTTCGCATTTGTGTTCCTCACGTGTGCCCCAAAGAATGAGGTGATTTGGTAAAATGCTATGCCCAAGATTACTATCCGAGTGCCGGCGGTGGGGTGGTTCAAATAGCCTCGGCTATCACCTCATTATGTCCGGTCGTGATGGTCAAGTGGATTAAGGCGTCTTGTACATACCAGTTGCGTTGCTTCTGGGAGTATGGGTTCGAGTCACTTCTGGGGTGTGAGTTTTCAGTTGCATATTGTCCTGGGGACCATTCAGGCTTGTTCGCATATATATATATATATATATATATATATATATATATATATATATATATATATATATATATATATATATATATATATATATATATATATATGTATATATATATATATATATATATATATATATATATATTAGTATATTTTGGTAGCAGTCTTTCCTGTAGACATATTTTATTAAATATGACCGAAAAAGTAAGATTAATAATTCTAACACGAATTTTCTCAATCTTTCGTACATTATGCTTCACTGTTGGAGGTAAATCAAAAATCACTTCTCCAAAATTCATTTTTATTTCTAGTCTGACGCGACACGGGCGCGTTTCGTAAAACTTATTACATTTTCAAAGACTTCACAAATACACAACTGATTAGAACTTGCGTTTCCCTGATTTTATATCTACATTTGAGTGAGGTGGGAAGGGTGATGTGGCATTACATTTGAGTAAGGTGGGAAGGATGATGTGGCATTAGAGGATATTAATAGGGTATTAAAAGTATCAACACAAGACGGAACACGAAACAATGGATATTGAATAGAAGTGTTTGTAGAAAGCCTATTGGTCCATATTTCTTGATGCTTCTATATTGGAGCGGAGTCTTGAGGTGGGTAGAATATAGTTGTGCAATAATTGGCTGTTGATTGCTGGTGTTGACTTCTTGATGTGTAGTGCCTCGCAAACGTCGAGCCGCCTGCTATCGCTGTATCTATCGATGATTTCTGTGTTGTTTACTAGGATTTCTCTGGCGATGGTTTGGTTATGGGAAGAGATTATATGTTCCTTAATGGAGCCCTGTTGTTTATGCATCGTTAAACGCCTAGAAAGAGATGTTGTTGTCTTGCCTATATACTGGTTTTTTTGGAGCTTACAGTCCCCAAGTGGGCATTTGAAGGCATAGACGACGTTAGTCTCTTTTAAAGCGTTCTGTTTCGTGTCTGGAGAGTTTCTCATGAGTAGGCTGGCCGTTTTTCTGGTTTTATAGTAAATCGTCAGTTGTATCCTCTGATTTTTGTCTGTAGGGATAACGTTTCTATTAACAATATCTTTCAGGACCCTTTCCTCTGTTTTATGAGCTGTGGAAAAGAAGTTCCTGTAAAATAGTCTAATAGGGGGTATAGGTGTTGTGTTAGTTGTCTCTTCGGAGGTTGCATGGCTTTTCACTTTCCTTCTTATGATGTCTTCGATGAAACCATTGGAGAAGCCGTTATTGACTAGAACCTGCCTTACCCTACAGAGTTCTTCGTCGACTTGCTTCCATTCTGAGCTGTGGCTGAGAGCACGGTCGACGTATGCGTTAACAACACTCCTCTTGTACCTGTCAGGGCAGTCGCTGTTGGCATTTAGGCACATTCCTATGTTTGTTTCCTTTGTGTAGACTGCAGTGTGGAAACCTCCGCCCTTTTCCATGACTGTTACATCTAGAAAAGGCAGCTTCCCATCCTTTTCCGTCTCGTAAGTGAAACGCAGCACGGAACTCTGCTCAAATGCCTCCTTCAGCTCCTGCAGATGTCTGACATCAGGTACCTGTGTAAAAATGTCGTCAACATACCTGCAGTATATGGCCGGTTTCAAGTTCATGTCGACTAAGACTTTTTGCTCGATGGTACCCATGTAGAAGTTTGCAAACAGGACACCTAGGGGAGAACCCATAGCGACCCCATCTACTTGCTTATACATGTGCCCATCCGGGCTCAAGAAGGGTGCCTCTTTAGTACAAGCTTGGAGTAGTTTCCTCAGAATACTTTCTGGCATGTCAAGAAAGTATTCAGAATACTTTCTTGACATGCCAGAAAGTATTCTGAGGAAACTACTCCAAGCTTGTACTAAAGAGGCACCCTTCTTGAGCCCGGATGGGCACATGTATAAGCAAGTAGATGGGGTCGCAATGGGTTCTCCCCTAGGTGTCCTGTTTGCAAACTTCTACATGGGTACCATCGAGCAAAAAGTCTTAGTCGACATGAACTTGAAACCGGCCATATACTGCAGGTATGTTGACGACATTTTTACACAGGTACCTGATGTCAGACATCTGCAGGAGCTGAAGGAGGCATTTGAGCAGAGTTCCGTGCTGCGTTTCACTTACGAGACGGAAAAGGATGGGAAGCTGCCTTTTCTAGATGTAACAGTCATGGAAAAGGGCGGAGGTTTCCACACTGCAGTCTACACAAAGGAAACAAACATAGGAATGTGCCTAAATGCCAACAGCGACTGCCCTGACAGGTACAAGAGGAGTGTTGTTAACGCATACGTCGACCGTGCTCTCAGCCACAGCTCAGAATGGAAGCAAGTCGACGAAGAACTCTGTAGGGTAAGGCAGGTTCTAGTCAATAACGGCTTCTCCAATGGTTTCATCGAAGACATCATAAGAAGGAAAGTGAAAAGCCATGCAACCTCCGAAGAGACAACTAACACAACACCTATACCCCCTATTAGACTATTTTACAGGAACTTCTTTTCCACAGCTCATAAAACAGAGGAAAGGGTCCTGAAAGATATTGTTAATAGAAACGTTATCCCTACAGACAAAAATCAGAGGATACAACTGACGATTTACTATAAAACCAGAAAAACGGCCAGCCTACTCATGAGAAACTCTCCAGACACGAAACAGAACGCTTTAAAAGAGACTAATGTCGTCTATGCCTTCAAATGCCCACTTGGGGACTGTAAGCTCCAAAAAAACCAGTATATAGGCAAGACAACAACATCTCTTTCTAGGCGTTTAACGATGCATAAACAACAGGGCTCCATTAAGGAACATATAATCTCTTCCCATAACCAAACCATCGCCAGAGAAATCCTAGTAAACAACACAGAAATCATCGATAGATACAGCGATAGCAGGCGGCTCGACGTTTGCGAGGCACTACACATCAAGAAGTCAACACCAGCAATCAACAGCCAATTATTGCACAACTATATTCTACCCACCTCAAGACTCCGCTCCAATATAGAAGCATCAAGAAATATGGACCAATAGGCTTTCTACAAACACTTCTATTCAATATCCATTGTTTCGTGTTCTGTCTTGAGTTGATACTTTTAATACCCTATTAATATCCTCTAATGCCACATCATCCTTCCCACCTTACTCAAATGTAATGCCACATCACCCTTCCCACCTCACTCAAATGTAGATATAAAATCAGGGAAACGCAAGTTCTAATCAGTTGTGTATTTGTGAAGTCTTTGAAAATGTAATAAGTTTTACGAAACGCGCCCGTGTCGCGTCAGACTAGAAATAAAAATGAATTTTGGAGAAGTGATTTTTGATTTACCTCCAACAGTGAAGCATAATGTATGAAAGATTGAGAAAATTCGTGTTAGAATTATTAATCTTACTTTTTCGGTCATATTTAATAAAATATATATATATATATATATATATATATATATATATATATATATATATATATATATATATATATATATATATATATATATATATATATATATGTATATATATATATATTATTAAATATGACCGAAAAAGTAAGATTAATAATTCTAACACGAATTTTCTCGATTTTTCTTACGTTTCTTTTCACTGTTGATGGTAATTCAAAAATCAATTCTCAAAAATACATTTTTAGATTCTGTTGGACGACATATTCGACCTCGAGACACAAAAGAAGGTCACCACCAAAGATACCTTACAAGCAGAACTTATTGCGGAAGGAGGAAAGAATCGAGGCAACTACAGAAGCACCATACTGTCCCCCGAGCTCAAAGCGGCAGCTAAGACCCTTCGTGAGAACAAGGAGATAGTTGTCAGGAGAGGTGACAAGTCGCCAATATACGTCATTCTTAAAAAAGACGAATATCTGGCGAAAATGAACCTCATACTCTCTGACAAAACTAAATTCTAAAGGGTAACGAAGGACACTACAGCCGAATTGAAAGCAAAGGTCAACAAATTGATCAAAACTGTGAACGCCAAGAAATCCGGACTCCACCAGCCAAAGATTATTGGGGAATATAAACCTGGATATGCGTATGGAAATGTCAAGACACACAACCCTGGAAACCCACTTCGGCCAATCATCAGCCAGATACCCACACCCACGTACAGACTGGGGAAACGACTCAACGGCTTGCTGACTCCTTATGTCCCTTGCGCCTTCAGCCTGAAGTCTCCAAAGGAATTTGTTGACTTACTGCGGGGAACACGGGCCACAGGGATAAGAGCCTTGTTGGACGTAGAATCACTGTTTACCAACGTACCTGTGGATGAAACAATCGGGATGATAGCCGACAGAGTGTATCGTGATCCGGCCTGTACTCCACTTGACATACCAGAAAACATTCTGAGAACACTACTCCAAGCTTGTGCTAAATAGGCACCCTTCTTGAGCCCGGATGGACACATGTATAAACAAGTAGATGGGGTCGCCATGGGTTTTCCCCTAGGTGTCCTGTTTGCAAACTTCTACATGGGTACCATCGAGCAAAAAGTCTTAGTCGACATAAACTTGAAACCGGCCATATACTGCAGGTATGTTGACGACATTTTTACACAGGTACCTGATGTCAGACATCTGCAGGAGCTGAAGGAGGCATTTGAGCAGAGTTCTGTGTTGCGTTTCACTTACGAGATGGAGAAAGATGGGAAGCTGCCCTTTCTAGATGTAACAGTCATGGAAAGGAGCGGAGTTTTCCACACTGCAGTCTACACTAAGGAAACAAACATAGGAATGTGCCTGAATGCCAACAGTGACTGCCCAGACAGGTACAAGAAGAGTGTTGTTAACGCTTATGTCGACCGTGCTCTCAGCCACAGCCCAGAATGGAAGCAAGTCGACGAAGAACTCTGTAGGATAAGGCAGGTCCTAGTCAACAACGGCTTCTCCAATGGTTTCGTGGAAGACATCATAAGAAGGAAAGTGAAACGCCATGCAACCTCTGAAGAGACAACTAACACAACACCTATACCCCCTATTAGACTATTTTACAGGAACTTCTTTTCCACTGCCCATAAAACGGAGGAAAGGGTCCTGAAAGATATTGTTAATAGAAACGTTATCCCTACAGACAAAAATCAGAAGATACAACTAACAATTTACTATAAAACCAAAAAAAAAACGGCCACCCTACTCATGAGAAACTCTCCAGACACAAAGCAGAACGCTTTTAAAGAGACTAACGTCGTCTATGCCTTCAAATGCCCTCTTGGGGACTGTAAGCCTCAAAAAACTCAGTATATAGGCAAGACAACAACATCTCTTTCCAGGCGTTTAACGATGCATAAGCAACAGGGCTCCATTAAGGAACATATAGTCTCTTCCCACAACCAAACCATCACCAGAGAAATCTTAGCAAACAACACAGAAATCATCGATAGATACAGCGATAGCAGGCGGCTTGACGTCTGCGAGGCACGACACATCAAGAAGTCAACACCAGCAATCAACAGCCAATTAATGCACAACTATTTTCTACCCACTTCAAGACTCCGCTCCAATATAGAAGCATCAAGAAATATGGGCCAATAAAAGTAGGCCTCCTGCAGTTACCTACCTTTAATACCCATTGTTTCGTGTTCTGTCTTGTGTTAAAAGTTTTTTTCACCTCATCCAAAACAATTGTAACATGTCACCTCACCCAAGTGTAGGTATAAAAAACTCAAAGATGTTTTAGCTCTATTCAGTTAAAGTTGTGTGTGTGTGTGTAAACTAAAGTCTTTGAAAATGTAATAAGTTTTACGAAACGCGTTTAAGTGTCGCGTCAGACTAGAAATAAAAATGAATTTTGGAGAATTGATTTTTGAATTACCATCAACAGTGAAAAGAAACGTAAGAAAGATCGAGAAAATTCGTGTTAGAATTATTAATCTTACGTTTTCAGTCATATTTAATAATATATGTCTACAGGAAAGACTGCTACCAATATATATATATATATATATATATATATATATATATATATATATATATATATATATATATATATATATATATATATATATATATATATATATATATATATATATATATATATATATTTTTCGACTACCTAACCTACCTAACCTAACCTAACCTAACATTTCGGCTACCTAACCTAACCTAACCTATAAAGATAGGTTAGGTTAGGTTAGGTAAGGTTGGTTAGGTTCGGTCATATAACTAAGTTAATTTTAATTCCAATAAAAAAAATTGACCTCATACATAATGAAATGGGTAGCTTTATCATTTCATAAGAAAAAAAAATTGAGAAAAAATATTAATTCATGAAAACTTGGCTTATTAGGCAAATCGGGCCTTGCATAGTAGGCTGAGAAGTGCATTCTGGCTACTAGGTACGACATATATATATATATATATATATATATATATATATATATATGTCGTACCTAATAGCCAGAACGCACTTCTCAGCCTACTATTCAAGGCCCGATTTGCCTAATAAGCCAAGTTTTCATGAATTAATGTTTTTTCGTCTACCTAACCTACCTAACCTAACCTAACCTAGCTTTTTTTGGCTACCTAACCTAACCTTACCTATAAATATAGGTTAGGTTAGGTTAGGTAGGGTTGGTTAGGTTCGGTCATATATCTACGTTAATTTTAACTCCAATAAAAAAAAATTGACCTCATACATAGAGAAAAGGGTAGCTTTATCATTTCATAAGAAAAAAACTATAGTAAATATATTAATTCAGGAAAACTTGGCTTATTAGGCAAATCGGGCCTTGAATAGTAGGCTGAGAAGTGAGTTCTGGCTACTAGGTACGACATATATATATATATATATATATATATATATATATATATATATATATATATATATATATATATATATATATACATATATATATATATATATATATATATACATATATATATATATATATATATATATACATATATATATATATATACAGCTTGTAGAGTTGGAAATTCTGTTGGACGACATATTCGACCTCGAGACACAAAAGAAGGTCACTACCAAAGATACCTTACAAGCAGAACTTATTGCAGAAGGAGGAAAGAATCGAGGCAACTACAGAAGCACCATACTGTCCCCCGAGCTTAAAGCGGCAGCTAAAAGCCTTCGTGAGAACAAGGAGATAGTTGTCAGGAGAGGTGACAAGTCGCCAATATATGTCATTCTTAAAAAAGACGAATATCTGGCGAAAATGAACATCATACTCTCTGACCAAACTAAGTTCCAAAGGGTAACGAAGGACACTACAGCCGAATTAAAAGCAAAGGTCAACAAACTGATCGAAACTGTGAACGCCAAGAAATCCGGACTCCACCTGCCAAAGATCATTGGGGAATATAAACCTGGATATGCGTTTGGAAATGTCAAGACGCACAAGCCTGGAAACCCACTTCGGCCAATCATTAGCCAGATACCCACACCCACGTACAGACTGGCGAAGCGACTCAACGGCCTGCTGACTCCTTATGTTCCTTGCGCCTTCAGCCTGAAGTCTCCAAAGGAATTTGTTGACTTACTGCGGGGCACACGGGCCACAGGGATAAGAGCCTCGTTGGACGTAGAATCGCTGTTTACCAACGTACCTGTGGACGAGACAATCGGAATGATAGCCGACAGAGTGTATCGTGATCCAGCCTGTACTCCTCTTGACATACCAGAAAATATTCTGAGGAAACTACTCCAAGCTTGTACTAAAGAGGCACCCTTCTTGAGCCCGGATGGGCACATGTATCAGCAAGTAGATGGGGTCGCCATGGGTTCTCCCCTAGGTGTCCTGTTTGCAAACTTCTACATGGGTACCATCGAGCAAAAAGTCTTAGTCGACATGAACTTGAAACCGGCCATATACTGCAGGTATGTTGACGACATTTTTACACAGGTACCTGATGTCAGACATCTGCAGGAGCTGAAGGAGGCATTTGAGCAGAGTTCCGTGCTGCGTTTCACTTACGAGATGGAAAAGGATGGGAAGCTGCCCTTTCTAGATGTAACAGTCATGGAAAAGGGCGGAGGTTTCCACACTGCAGTCTACACTAAGGAAACAAACATAGGAATGTGCCTAAATGCCAACAGCGACTGCCCAGACAGGTACAAGAGGAGTGTTGTTAACGCATATGTCGACCGTGCTCTCAGCCACAGCTCAGAATGGAAGCAAGTCGACGAAGAACTCTGTAGGGTAAGGCAGGTCCTAGTCAATAACGGCTTCTCCAATGGTTTCGTCGAAGACATCATAAGAAGGAAAGTGAAAAGCCATGCAACCTCTGAAGAGACAACTAACACAACACCTATACCCCCTATTAGACTATTTTACAGGAACTTCTTTTCCACAGCTCATAAAACGGAGGAAAGGGTCCTGAAAGATATTGTTAATAGAAACGTTATCCCTACAGACAAAAATCAGAGGATACAACTGACGATTTACTATAAAACCAGAAAAACGGCCAGCCTACTCATGAGAAACTCTCCAGACACAAAACAGAACGCTTTAAAAGAGACTAACGTCGTCTATGCCTTCAAATGCCCTCTTGGGGACTGTAAGCTCCAAAAAACCCAGTATATAGGCAAGACAACAACATCTCTTTCTAGGCGTTTAACGATGCATAAGCAACAGGGCTCCATTAAGGAACATATAATCTCTTCCCACAACCAAACCATCGCCAGAGAAATCCTAGTAAACAACACAGAAATCATCGATAGATACAGCGATAGCAGGCGGCTTGACGTTTGCGAGGCACTACACATCAAGAAGTCAACACCAGCAATCAACAGCCAATTATTGCACAACTATATTCTACCCACCTCAAGACTCCGCTCCAATATAGAAGCATCAAGAAATATGGACCAATAGGCTTTCTACAAACACTTCTATTCAATATCCATTGTTTCGTGTTCTGTCTTGTGTTGATGAAATTAATACCCTATTAATACTCTTGTTCTGTCGTGTGTTGATGAAATTAATACCCTATTAATACCACATCTTGTTCTGTCTTGTGTTAATGCCACATCACCCCTTCCACCTCACTCAAATGTAGATATAAAATCGGAGATGCGTAAGTTCTATTCAGTTGTGTATTTGTGAACTAAAGTCTTTGAAAATGTAATAAGTTTTACGAAACGCGCTCGTGTCGCGTCAGACTAGAAATAAAAATGAATTTTGGAGAATTGATTTTTGATTTACCTCCAACAGTGAAACGAAATGTACGAAAGATTGAGAAAATTCGTGTTAGAATTATTAATCTTACTTTTTCGGTCATATTTAATAATATATGTCTACAGGAAAGACTGCTACCAAAATATACTAATATATATATATATATATATATATATATATATATATATATATATATATATATATATATAGTAGTAGTAGTAGGCATCCTTCAGTCTTGGGAGACTATGGAGTTGCGCTCTGGTTGTCAATCCTGGTGCAGCGTCTGGTGTGACTGTTGAGGTCAATCCGAGAGTGGCAGTCCATCCCACACTGAGCACAAACGAAGTCCGATTTTGGTCTGTCTTCCTGGCTACCAGCTTTCCTTCTCTGTCTCTTTGCCTCCGATTCCTTGGCAAGTGACTCCTCGAAATTGGAGAGACCTCTTTGAACAGACTGCCTCCAGGCTGAACGGTCTGCAGCCAGTGTCTCCCATATAGCAAGATCAACGTCCTTGGCTTTCAGTTCCCTCTTGCATACGTCTTTGTACCTAGCTGGGGCTTGCCTGTTGGACGCTTTCCCTGCATCAGCTCTCCATACAAGAGATCCTTGGGGATCCTACCGTCGCCCATTCGCACAACGTGTCTGAGCCAGTGCATTCGTCTCTGTTTCAGCATTGTGTTCATGCTAGTGATTCTTGCTCTCCTCAAGACGTTGTTGTTTGTCACCTTGTCCTGCCAGGTGATGTCCAAGATGTGTCGCAGGCAGCGCATGTGGTAGGCATTCAGCTGTCTTTCCTGACAGGCGCGGAGTGTCCAAGACTCACTGCCATAAAGGAGAGTGCTCAGGACACAGGCTCTGTAAACCTGAATCTTAGTATACTCAGTTAGCCTATTGTTGGCCCACACTCTCTTTGTCAGTCTGGACATGGTAGTAGATGCCTTACCGATGCGTTTGTTTAGCTCCGTATCAAGAGAGAGGGAGTCAGAGATTGTGGAGCCCAGGTACACGAAGTCGTGAACGACTTCCAGTTTGGAATCGGAGATGCCGATGTCAGGTGGGGAGTCCACTCCTTGTCCCATGACTTGTGTTTTCTTCAGGCTGATGGTGAGTCTGAAAGCCTGAGAGGCCTCGCTGAAGTGGGTCATGAGCCGTTGGAGATCTTCGACTGAGTGGGCAGTGACTGCTGCGTCGTCGGCAAAAAGGAAGTCGCGCAGACACCTCAGCCGAACCTTTGTCTTGGCACTCAGCCTGGCGAGGTTAAAGAGCTTTCCATCCGACCTGGTCCGGAGGTAAATGTCTTCCGTGACAGATCCAAAGGCGTGCCGTAGCATAACTGCGAAGAAAATCCCCAATAGGGTTGGAGCCAGTACGCAGCCCTGCTTTACTCCACTTCGGATGTCAAAGGCGTCTGATGTTAGGCCATCAAAAACCACGGTGCTCCTCATGTTCTCATGGAAAGATCTGATGATGCTGAGGAGCCTGGGTGGGCTTCCTATTTTGGGGAGGATCTTGAACAGGCCATCCCGGCTGACAAGGTCGAAGGCCTTCGTCAGATCTATGAAGGCTACGAAGAGTGGCTGCTTCAGTTCCCTGCATTTCTCCTGCAGTTGTCTGAGGGAAAAGACCATGTCGATGGTGGACCTGTCAGCTCTGAATCCGCATTGTAATTCTGGATAGACTCTCTCTGCAAGCACTTGGAGCCTCTTCAATGCGATTCGAGCAAACAGCTTTCCGACAATACTGAGGAGGGAGATTCCACGGTAGTTGTTGCAGTCGCCCCTGTCACCTTTATTCTAGTACAGCGTGACGATGTTGGCATCCCTCATGTCCTGTGGCACCTCTCCTTCCCAGCAGAGGCAGAGAATTTCATGCAGCTCCATGAGCAGGCTACTTCTGCAGCACTTCAAGGTCTCAGCAGGAATGCCATCTTTGCCAGGAGCTTTACCAGAAGCAAGGGAGTCTAGGGCATCGCTGAGTTCTTCCAGGGTCGGTTCGCTGTCAAGCTCCATTAACACAGGCAGACACTCAATGGCGCTCAGGACGTCTTCGGTGACCACATTGTCCCTGGCGTATAGCTTAGAGTAGTGCTCGACCCAGCGCTTCAGCTGCAGTGTCTGGTCCTGAACCACCTCGCCAGTGGCAGATTTCAGAGGAGCGGTCTTCCTCTGGATTGGGCCGAGGACCTGCTTGATGCCGTCATACATTCCCTTTACATTGCCTGTATCTGCTGCAGTCTGTATCTGGGAGCAGAGCTGGAGCCAATAGTTGTTGGCATATCGCCTAGCGCTCTGCTGCACTTTGCAGCGGACGGCCCGAAGGATCTGTAAATTGCGCTGACTTGGGCAGGCTTTGTAGGCTGCCAAGGCGTTTCTCTTCTCCTCGATGACAGGTGTCATTTCTTCCGAGTGAACCTCGAACCAGTCTGCCGACCTGCTGGTCTTCTTGCCAAGGTGGAAATGGTAGCGTTGAACACAGCGTCTCTGAAGTGCTCCCATTTTTTACAGGCAGTGACCCCAGCTGGACCAGGAAGAGCGTCCTCGAACACGTGTGCAAAATCTTCCACTTTGTCCTGGTTGCAGGTCTTGGTGGTGTCGATGCGAGGTCTGCCCGCCCTTTTTGAGTGATGAATCTTCTTTGGTTGCATCTTGACCCTGCTACATACCAGGGAGTGGTCGGTGTCACAGACAGCACTCTGGTAGCTACGCGTAATCTTGACGCTGGGTAGACTTGCACGCCTGATAAGAATCAGGTCAAGCTGGTGCCAGTGCTTGGATCTGGGGTGTCTCCAAGATACTCGGTGTTGAGGCTTTGTGCCGAAGAACGTGTTGGTGACACAAAGACCATGAAGGCAGCAGAGTTCTAACAGACGTTGCCCGTTCTCATTCATCCTCTCTATGCCGAATTGACCCAGGCAAGTGGGCCAAACGTTATGCTCGGCACCCACTCTGGCGTTGAAGTCGCCGAGGATCAACAGTGGCTCCTTTACAGGGATTCTCGCTATGACTCTGTTGAGGTCATCGTAGAATTTTTCCTTTGTCTCTGCTGGAGAAGTCAGGGTTGGTGCATATGCACTAATTACATTGACTGGTCCTGTTTGGGAGTGCAGTTGCAGAGACAGAATTCGTTCGGTTTCCCCCATCAGTGGCATAATGATACCCAACAGTGCATTCCTGACGGCAAATCCCACACCATGTTCTCTGGTCTCATCAGGTGGTTTTCCCTTGCCAGAAGAAAGAGAAGGTCCTCTCACAGATCCTGATCCAGGGAGCCTGGTCTCTTGGAGAGCAACAATATCCAACTGCAGTTTGCTCAGCTCCCTATCGATGATTGCTGTTTTACGGGCGTCATTGATTTCTTGCAGGTCGTCAGAGAAACCTGGTGTCAGTGTCCTGACGTTCCATGTGCCCAGCTTTAGGGCAGTTGATATTTTCTTCTGTGGTTTGGTATTGCTTGGTGCAAAGTTGTCGGGCCGCTTGTAGGTTTTTACCCTAAACCCCACGCACCCAGTGAGGTTAACGGACCGTGGCGAGGCAACACCTTATTGGCTGGGGTTTGCCCAGCTTGAGGCGGGCGGTAGCTGCCCAGTGGGGCGCAATGACCCCTCCCACCGTCGGAAACAACCCCTGGCGTCACACTCTTCGCCAATCGAGCAGAAGACTTAAAACCGGTAGACTGGCGCTTCCCGTGTTGGTTCGACGCTGTGAGGCGAAGCTGGAGTGCCCTCTCCAGGGCGCAAACCTGGGTAGGTAGATATGGAGGAGAAGCTGTTACCCATGCAGCAGGTCCCCCCCCCCTCTCCACGTTGCAAAAATTATCCAATAGCAAGGCAAATGCCAAGTCACATGATTCCAGCAACGTCGCAGGAGCTGCCAGAACGAGGTCGACGTCAACAACGAACTGCCTTAGGGGCTCCAACTCCGGATTTTTCCTCGAGGTTGACTCCTGAAGCCTTTCCCAAAAAAGGGGAATGGCCGCAAGGCAGCGGAGGTTTAAAATCATGATTTTCCTTCCCCTAGATGGGCTGCCTTCCCAGGCTATCGAGTCCCATCTACCCGGAGCAGCTGGTTTTAAGGCGCCAGATGCACGCCCTCGCCCCTTCTCCTGTCGGTAAAAGCAGTTCCGCCGGACTTAAAGACTAAGCCACCCGTGTAGGCCAGGAGTTGGACTTGGTTGTCAGAGGCTATTTGAGACGCATGCCGTATAGGAGCATTTTATAGGTCATGGGAGCTCGTCCCCCATTACCACCCCCCTGGCTATGACAACCCCTTGGAACCTTATGAAGCATAGTTCTCATATATATATATATATATATATATATATATATATATATATATATATATATATATATATATATATATATATATATATATATATATATATATACATATATATATATATATATATATATATATATATATATATATATATATATATATATATATATATATATATATATATATATAAGCTGAAATCTTACTTTTTCGGTCATATTTAATAAAATATGTCTACAGGAAAGACTGCTACCAAAATATACTAATGTTAAAGTGCACGACCCAGCAGCAAGGAATCAAGCCTTCACGATAAAATATCGCCAGGATCTGATTCGTGATCAGATATACAAGGCAGAGAATGAAATCAAAGACAAAAAAACGCAACTACTTCATGCTACAAACGAGTGGAGAAATAGCAACATCGACCATAGTATCCGTACCCGCATTGAACAACACCTCGACATCCTCACAGACCAACATCACCTCAGCACTGAAACAAGGATTATCAAGAAACTAACAACATTATATGGAGGACCTATGGCAATTCCACGACCAAGAGATGGCTTCCTGAACCTTGCAGGAATTAACCTCACTGAGGACCAAGTCACTCTCCTAAATCTGGGCATAAACTGTCATGTTATGTCCAGACCGAGTGAAATGGCCCGGAAAGTGGAGTTGGAAATTCTGTTGGACGACATATTCGACCTCGAGACACAAAAGAAGGTCACTACCAAAGATACCTTACAAGCAGAACTTATTGCAGAAGGAGGAAAGAATCGAGGCAACTACAGAAGCACCATACTGTCCCCCGAGCTTAGAGCGGCAGCTAAAAGCCTTCGTGAGAACAAGGAGATAGTTGTCAGGAGAGGTGACAAGTCGCCAATATATGTCATTCTTAAAAAAGACGAATATCTGGCGAAAATGAACATCATACTCTCTGACCAAACTAAGTTCCAAAGGGTAACGAAGGACACTACAGCCGAATTAAAAGCAAAGGTCAACAAACTGATCGAAACTGTGAACGCCAAGAAATCCGGACTCCACCTGCCAAAGATCATTGGGGAATATAAACCTGGATATGCGTATGGAAATGTCAAGACGCACAAGCCTGGAAACCCACTTCGGCCAATCATTAGCCAGATACCCACACCCACGTACAGATTGGCGAAGCGACTCAACGGCCTGCTGACTCCTTATGTTCCTTGCGCCTTCAGCCTGAAGTCTCCAAAGGAATTTGTGGACTTACTGCGGGGCGCACGGGCCACAGGGATAAGAGCCTCGTTGGACGTAGAATCGCTGTTTACCAACGTACCTGTGGACGAGACAATCGGAATGATAGCCGACAGAGTGTATCGTGATCCAGCCTGTACTCCTCTTGACATGCCAGAAAGTATTCTGAGGAAACTACTCCAAGCTTGTACTAAAGAGGCACCCTTCTTGAGCCCGGATGGGCACATGTATAAGCAAGTAGATGGGGTCGCAATGGGTTCTCCCCTAGGTGTCCTGTTTGCAAACTTCTACATGGGTACCATCGAGCAAAAAGTCTTAGTCGACATGAACTTGAAACCGGCCATATACTGCAGGTATGTTGACGACATTTTTACACAGGTACCTGATGTCAGACATCTGCAGGAGCTGAAGGAGGCATTTGAGCAGAGTTCCGTGCTGCGTTTCACTTACGAGACGGAAAAGGATGGGAAGCTGCCTTTTCTAGATGTAACAGTCATGGAAAAGGGCGGAGGTTTCCACACTGCAGTCTACACAAAGGAAACAAACATAGGAATGTGCCTAAATGCCAACAGCGACTGCCCTGACAGGTACAAGAGGAGTGTTGTTAACGCATACGTCGACCGTGCTCTCAGCCACAGCTCAGAATGGAAGCAAGTCGACGAAGAACTCTGTAGGGTAAGGCAGGTTCTAGTCAATAACGGCTTCTCCAATGGTTTCATCGAAGACATCATAAGAAGGAAAGTGAAAAGCCATGCAACCTCCGAAGAGACAACTAACACAACACCTATACCCCCTATTAGACTATTTTACAGGAACTTCTTTTCCAAAGCTCATAAAACAGAGGAAAGGGTCCTGAAAGATATTGTTAATAGAAACGTTATCCCTACAGACAAAAATCAGAGGATACAACTGACGATTTACTATAAAACCAGAAAAACGGCCAGCCTACTCATGAGAAACTCTCCAGACACGAAACAGAACGCTTTAAAAGAGACTAACGTCGTCTATGCCTTCAAATGCCCACTTGGGGACTGTAAGCTCCAAAAAACCCAGTATATAGGCAAGACAACAACATCTCTTTCTAGGCGTTTAACGATGCATAAACAACAGGGCTCCATTAAGGAACATATAATCTCTTCCCATAACCAAACCATCGCCAGAGAAATCCTAGTAAACAACACAGAAATCATCGATAGATACAGCGATAGCAGGCGGCTCGACGTTTGCGAGGCACTACACATCAAGAAGTCAACACCAGCAATCAACAGCCAATTATTGCACAACTATATTCTACCCACCTCAAGACTCCGCTCCAATATAGAAGCATCAAGAAATATGGACCAATAGGCTTTCTACAAACACTTCTATTCAATATCCATTGTTTCGTGTTCTGTCTTGTGTTGATACTTTTAATACCCTATTAATATCCTCTAATGCCACATCATCCTTCCCACCTTACTCAAATGTAATGCCACATCACCCTTCCCACCTCACTCAAATGTAGATATAAAATCAGGGAAACGCAAGTTCTAATCAGTTGTGTATTTGTGAAGTCTTTGAAAATGTAATAAGTTTTACGAAACGCGCCCGTGTCGCGTCAGACTAGAAATAAAAATGAATTTTGGAGAAGTGATTTTTGATTTACCTCCAACAGTGAAGCATAATGTACGAAAGATTGAGAAAATTCGTGTTAGAATTATTAATCTTACTTTTTCGGTCATATTTAATAAAATATATATATATATATATATATATATATATATATATATATATTATTAAATATGACCGAAAAAGTAAGATTAATAATTCTAACACGAATTTTCTCAATCTTTCGTACATTTCGTTTCACTGTTGGAGGTAAATCAAAAATCAATTCTCCAAAATTCATTTTTATTTCTAGTCTGACGCGACACGAGCGCGTTTCGTAAAACTTATTACATTTTCAAAGACTTTAGTTCACAAATACACAACTGAATAGAACGATTTACTATAAAACCAGAAAAACGGCCAGCCTACTCATGAGAAATTCTCCAGACACAAAACAGAACGCTTTAAAAGAGACTAACGTCATCTATGCCTTCAAATGCCCTCTTGGGGACTGTAAGCTCCAAAAAAAACAGTATATAGGCAAGACAACAACATCTCTTTCTAGGCGTTTAACGATGCATAAGCAACAGGGCTCCATTAAGGAACATATAATGAACATATAATCTCTTCCCACAACCAAACCATCGCCAGAGAAATCCTAGTAAACAACACAGAAATCATCGATAGATACAGCGATAGCAGGCGGCTTGACGTTTGCGAGGCACTACACATCAAGAAGTCAACACCAGCAATCAACAGCCAATTATTGCACAACTATATTCTACCCACCTCAAGACTCCGCTCCAATATAGAAGCATCAAGAAATATGGACCAATAGGCTTTCTACAAACACTTCTATTCAATATCCATTGTTTCGTGTTCTGTCTTGTGTTGATGAAATTAATACCCTATTAATACTCTTGTTCTGTCTTGTGTTGATGAAATTAATACCCTATTAATACCACATCTTGTTCTGTCTTGTGTTAATGCCACATCACCCCTTCCACCTCACTCAAACGTAGATATAAAATTGGAGATGCGTAAGTTCTATTCAGTTGTGTATTTGTGAACTAAAGTCTTTGAAAATGTAATAAGTTTTACGAAACGCGCTCGTGTCGCGTCAGACTAGAAATAAAAATGAATTTTGGAGAATTGATTTTTGATTTACCTCCAACAGTGAAACGAAATGTACAAAAGATTGAGAAAATTCGTGTTAGAATTATTAATCTTACTTTTTCGGTCATATTTAATAATATAGGTCTACAGGAAAGACTGCTACCAAAATATACTAATTATATATATATATATATATATATATATATATATATATATATATATATATATATATATATATATATATATATATATATATATATATATTGTGACGGTAACGCGTTGGTGTTCGGCTGTTTAAGGCTAGGGGTATGGCCTCGTCACATAGTTATAAAAAAAAATAGAAAAACTGGAACTTCGTCTGTGGTAAGGTAAGGAGAAGACACACAAAACACAAGTAAACTTTTACAATGAAATTTTAATTACGTTAAATATATCAAAACATGAATAAAATGGACAAACAAATTCTTATAATAAAATCAATCAATCAAAATAATAAGAATAATTAAATGACACAATGAAAAGTTACGTTAAGACAAAATAACAAGAAGTGCAATACAAAAATAAAGGGAAGGTGCTGGAATATTGGCTTTAAGCTACCACCTCTCTCAGTACACGCTAACGTCTAGCCGGGAGAAGTGTTAACCGCGGAAGCACTGAATATTCTGAGGTCTGAAGTCGTGGCGACCCCAGACATCAAGTAGTATGGGGGGGCGAGTGCAGTTGCAGCCAGACCTGCGACCAATCAGCGGAGCCGGTAGCGATCAACAGGTAGTTTGGCGGTTTGAGTCTGAACAGGTGTTCCTGGCTGCATACGTTTTGCGCTCTGGCAAACCTTGGAGATGTTGTTGTCGTTGTTGGACATTTCTTCCATAGTAGTTATATATAGTTTGTTGCGACGTATTTGTAGAGGGAAGAGCAGGCTCAATCTCTTGAAGGAGATTATTGTCACAATATATATATATATATATATATATATATATATATATATATATATATATATATATATATATATATATATATATATATATATATATATATATATATATATATATATATATATATATATATATATATATATATATATATATATATATATATATATATATATATATATATATATATATATATATATATATATATATATATATATATATATATATATATGAGAACAAGCCTGAATGGTCCCCAGGCATATATGCAACTGAAAACTCCACACCCCAGAAGGATTCGAATCCAGACAGCCAAGAGCACTATACACCATGGCTTACCTGGTTCTTTAACCACTCGACCACTGTGACTGTTCAAAAGACATTGGTCGCCGAGGCTATTTCCCCAACATCCCTACAGCACTTGGTGGTAAGCTTGGGCATCATATTTCATCGAATCCCCTCACATTATGGGGCCACGTGAGCAACACAAATGCCAACAAGTTTGAATGGTCCCCAAGCTAATATGTAACTGAAAACCACACTCCCCAGAAAGATTCGAACCCAGTCCGCCAGGAGCACAATGTATTGGCCAGGGCGCCTGGGAGCTGGGTGGACAGCGCTTCAGATTCATAGTCCTGAGGTTCCGGGTTCGATCCCCGGTGGAGGCAGAGATAAATGGCCAAAATGTTTCACCCTGATGCCCCTGTTACCTAGCAGTAAATAGATACCTGGGAGTTATATAGCTATTACGGGCTGCTTCCTGGAGGGGAGTGTAACAAAAAAGAGGCTTGGTCGAGGACCGGACTGCGGGGACACTAAGCCCCGAAATTATCTCAAGATAACCAAGATAACCTCAAGATAACCATAGCGTACCGGATTCTTTAACCACTCGACCACCGTGACTGTTCAAAAGTCATTGGTAGCCAAGGCTATTTCCCCAATATCCCGACAGCACTTTGTGGTAAGCTTGGGCATAGATATTTCACTGAATCACCTCACTTTGTGGGGCCACGTGAGCAACACAATTGCGAACAAGTTTGAATTTAACGTAAGAATTTATATCAGGAGGGTTGCTGGAGTTGCCAGAAACCCCATTAGTCATTGTAATGTCACTGATAGGCTACTAGTTTGATTGCATTGCAACTGCTATTGCAGGAAAGGGCTGCAAGGTGCGTAAAGTAACTTATAGGAGGTTACAGGAGACTTGTCTCCTAACCCACCTTGTTGTTTTTTGCATTAGTGATTATAAATTAGTATGTTTTGCTAGCTTGATTGCATCCTCTGTGAACACTCAGTATGTTCAAGTTAGTTAATTTATGCAGCACAACACGATTGCAGGAACGATCCTGTAGTCATACTCGTGGCTGGTGTCCAGCTGTCGTAAAGGTGTCACACGAAGGATTTCGAGTGACGTCACTGATATTTTTCCTTGTTGTAGTAGTTAGTACTTTCTGGAATAAACTGAGTTGTTATGTTGAACGCTGTCTTTCGTTACACCCAACACTTTATTGATTTACATTTGTTCTGCTATGTGACCTGAAATTATTATTGCTATTCATTTGATATTGTTTCACTGAGATTTGGGCAGAATTCATAGCACCACTCAACTATACAAATAAGTTGTGATAATCCGTGACCTACTCGTCAGATTCGCTCCAGCGAATGACGAAGGTCGACGGTTTAATTATAGGGATTTCATACTTGTGAGGTCTTGGCGTTTGCTTGTTCCTAGTCATTTTTTCTATCTCCAGAGTGGGGAATGAGCTGCTTACTACACTTAGCATGTTAACTAAACAGGTCCTTCCTTAGGACATAATGCTAGAATATTATGAGGAAAAAACCTCACAGCATGCTATATCAATCGAAGGATCTTGCCACAAAATTATGGGAGTGACGACGCTTGTTTTCCAATGTCAAAATGGCGCTTGGAGTTTAAGTCTTCCAAGTCACCTTCAAATTGTATATTCGACCGTCACTCTCGACTTCTCTATACTCTAACCTGAGTATGGGGTCAAGACACAGGCTCCAACATCGGTTTACCTATCAACAGATTCTTTCCTATGATAAACAGACCTCTTCTTAGGTTTACCACAGTTGACTACCAGGGTACAATCACCCCTTGACTACAGATTGCCTTTCTGGTCCCCACAAGTCGAGATGAAAGCCACAATCGCCCTCCTCTTGCTTACCATTCTCAACACCATGAATCATGAGGCTTTATGGGGTTCTCAACACCATGAATCATGTGACTATATGGGGTTCTCAACACCATGAATCATGGGGCTATATGGGGTTCTCAACACCATGAATCATGGGGCTATATGGGGTTCTCAAAACCATGAATCATGAGGATATATGGGGTTCTCAACACCATGAATCATGTGGATATATGGGGTTCTCAACACCATGAAACATGAAGCTATATGGGGTTCTCAACACCATGAATCATGAAGCTATATGGGGTTCTAAACACCTTGAATCATGAGAGTATATGGGGTTCTCAACACCTTGAATCATGAGAGTATATGGGGTTCTCAACACCATGAATCATGAGAGTATATGGGGTTCTCAACACCATGAATCATGAAGCTATATGGGGTTCTCAACACCTTGAATCATGAGAGTATATGGGGTTCTCAACACCATGAATCATGAGAGTATATGGGGTTCTCAACACCATGAATCATGAGAGTATATGGGGTTCTCAACACCATGAATCATGAAGCTATATGGGGTTCTAAACACCTTGAATCATGAGAGTATATGGGGTTCTCAACACCATGAATCATGAGAGTATATGGGGTTCTCAACACCATGAATCATGAGAGTATATGGGGTTCTCAACACCATGAATCATGAAGCTATATGGGGTTCTCAACACCTTGAATCATGAGAGTATATGGGGTTCTCAACACCATGAATCATGAGAGTATATGGGGTTCTCAACACCATGAATCATGAAGCTATATGGGATTCTCAACACCATGAATCATGAGGCTGTATGGGGTTCTCAACACCATAAATCATGAGACTATTTGGGGTTCTCAACACCATGAATCATGAGACTATTTGGGGTTCTCAACACCATGAATCATGAGGCTATATGGGGTTCTCAACACCATGAATCATGAGGCTGTATGGGGTTCTCAACACCATAAATCATGAGACTATTTGGGGTTCTCAACACCATGAATCATGTGGCTATATGGGGTTCTCAACACCATGAATCATGAGGCTGTATGGGGTTCTCAACACCATAAATCATGAGACTATTTGGGGTTCTCAACACCATGAATCATGGGGCTATATGGGGTTCTCAACACCATGAATCATGAGGCTATATGGGGTTCTCAACACCATGAATCATGAGGCTGTATGGGGTTCTCAACACCATAAATCATGAGACTATTTGGGGTTCTCAACACCATGAATCATGTGGCTATATGGGGTTCTCAACACCATGAATCATGTGGCTATATGGGGTTCTCAACACCATACAAAGAAAGAACAACAATTAAATCAATCGTTACTTCCTTAACAGGATCCTTTCATTTGTTGCCTTTAAAAAACATTAAAAAATGTAAAAGAAAAAATGCCAAACACTAGATTTTCATCTCAACACATATTAGAACAAAGTCCGGTAATCAGAACAATTGTAACGTGTCATGTGCAGTGATCGAAATTTTAGACATAACAAGATCCACTGTTTCAGTTTTGTCAGCAAACATTCACCACCAACACATTCACAACTGTAACCGTTAATGGGTTATATCTTAGTGTGGAATGATTATTCAATATTTAACAAGCAAATTCAATATGGGGATGTAAAATGAGCAATTCCGATAGCAAATTATGAGAAAAAGTCATGGCCGCAAGTAGGAGCGGGACTTAGATGGTTCAGGATGTTTTACATACATGAAGTGTGCTTGTTGATTATGCAGCGACCGCCAAGGTTGATGTTGTTCTGAACAACGCAGTGCATCTTACAGTGGAGGAATCCATGATGGCCTTAAATACTTAGCTGAAGAAACCAAACTAACAGCGGTTACAATTTAGATAAAAGGTCTTACTCAGTACATTGTGACCAAAATACTGACTTCACTGGGAAAAGTTAACTATAACATACCATACACTTAGTGGAGCTGTAACACTGTTCACATGTGCCTCCAATAGCAACTGGTTGACACATTTTACACAACGGGCTCACCATAGCCCGTGCTACTTGGACCTTTTTGTTTCAGGTAGCGAATCTTTAACAACAACAACAACATTTTACAACAAATGTCATCAATACATTTGATATCACAAATATAATCAGTGAGAAAGGTGACTAGGAAACACTGGTAGATTTCGTTGTGCAAGCACCGTGTGAATATTTACCAACACGCTTTAACATTTTGGCTCTTCAAGGAAAGAAGAATCAGATTCCCATCTGCTATGAATCACAACAAAGATAAACAATATATATTGAAGAATACATGGTATCCTAGAGCTTCATATACTGAACATTCATATCAGTATACCAACTCAGTATACCAGGAGAGACAAGAATTTGGAGTTGCAGTTTAGGCAGGAAATCCTATTGGTAGAGACTCAAACGTGCGATCAACTTTACAAACACAGATGGTAGACATTCAAAAATGTTAAGAACACGTCCTTGCTGATGATCGACGGCATGTCATCATACATTCAGATTTCAAAACTATCATTGAAAACATGCAACAAGAGCACATAATAAATGCAGAGGATTCTGCAAAAATATGAACCTAAAAAAAAAGAAATGTAGACATTTACATACCACGTGACGAGTATAGCATAGATTAAGAAAATAGTTACAGCTAGAGGAGTGCAGATGAGTGAGGAATGAATAGTGATACGTGGTGTTGCCATAATAGTGAGACACAATGCTAAGACTAAGATGTAACAAACAAGGGTTCAGGATGAAGGGGGGAGATACGCAGGGATAAATAGTAGAGAATCGCTGGTAGTAAGGACCATGACTTGAGAGCGAAGAAGAGAGACATGGGATGAGCACGTTTAGGCAACAACCATGAATGATAAACACAGAGACATTAGACACTGGGAGTGTACACACAGGAGGTGATGGACCAATGAGGTCGAGAGGGTGAAGACGTAAAAACTGAGACACAGGGAGAGAGGAAGCAGTAGTAAAGATAGAAAGAAGAAACACAGTAATGAGACGTAAACATGAACTACATATAAAGAGAAAATGGTAAAAACACAAGGGAATGGATATAATTTAGATTGGTGGAATATGTTAGTACCAAATATATGTCGGACACATCGGGATAGCAGAGCGATATTATATGAAAAGTGAGAAATATTGTCGAAAAAAGACATAGAGATGAGACACAGGAAATAATAATGTTGTGGTGAAGGAGAGAATGTCTGTCTGACCCTTTGTTTGTCTGTCTGTCCAATGTTGAAGGTCAGACGCTTGCAACTGTGCTCACCTAAAAGTATAGGGGTATGGTCGGGAAGGACAAGGTGGTCGGGAAGGACAGGATGGTCGGGAAGGACAGGATGGTCGGGAAGGACAGGATGGTCGGGAAGGACAGGATGGTCGGGAAGGACAGGATGGTCGGGAAGGACAGGATGGTCGGGAAGGACAGGATGGTCGGGAAGGACAGGATGGTCGGGAAGGACAGGATGGTCAGGAAGGACAGGATGGTCGAGAAGGACAGGATGGTCGGGAAGGACAGGATGGTCGGGAAGGACGGGAGGGTCGGGATAGCCAGGATGGTTGGTCGGGAGGGACAGGACGGTTGTGATGGTCGGGATGGTCGGGAGGGACAGGATGGTCGGAAAGTACAGGATGGTCGGGAAGGACAGGATGGTCGGGAAGGACAGGATGGTCGGGAAGGAAGGGATGGTCGGGAAGGACAGGATGGTCGGGAAGGACAGGATGGTCGGGAAGGAAGGGATGGTCGGGAAGGACAAGGTGGTCGGGAAGGACAGGATGGTCGGGAAGGACAGGATGGTCGGGAAGGACTCGACGGTCGGGAAGGACGGGATGGTCGGGAAGGACAGGATGGTCGGGAAGGACTCGACGGTCGGGAAGGACAGGATGGTCGGGAAGGACAGGATGGTCGGGAAGGACGGGATGGTCGGGAAGGACGGGATGGTCGGGAAGGACAGGATGGTCGGGAAGGACAGGATGGTCGGGAAGGACAGGATGGTCGGGAAGGACAGGATGCTCTGGAAGGACAGGATGGTCGGGAAGGACAGGATGGTCGGGAAGGACAGGATGGTCGGGAAGGACAAGAAGGTCGGGAAGGACAGGATGGTCGGGAAGGACGGGATGGTCGGGAAGGACAGGATGGGCGGGAAGGAAAGGATGGTCGGGAAGGACAGGATGGTCGGGAAGGACAGGATGGTCGGGAAGGAGAGGATGCTCTGGAAGGACAGGATGGTCGGGAAGGACAGGATGGTCGGGAAGGACAGGATGGTCGGGAAGGACGGGATGGTCGGGAAGGACGGGAAGGACAGGATGGTCGGGAAGGACAGGATGGTCGGGAAGGACAGGATGGTCGGGAAGGACAGGATGCTCTGGAAGGACAGGATGGTCGGGAAGGACAGGATGGTCGGGAAGGACAGGATGGTCGGGAAGGACGGGATGGTCGGGAAGGACGGGATGGTCGGGAAGGACAGGATGGTCGGGAAGGACAGGATGGTCGGGAAGGACAGGATGGTCGGGAAGGACAGGATGGTCGGGAAGGACAGGATGGTCGGGAAGGACAGGATGGTCGGGAAGGCAACCCGTTCTCACACAAGACAGCACATATATGACTTAATGCTTAAAGTCAATATGTTGAATATGAATTAGTAAATATGTGATATATTCCCAGTTACTTTTTTTACCAAGGCCCAAACTCTTCCTCACGTACCAATTTACGTGTCACAGTACCCGTCCGTCAACATAGATAGCAGAATATTCGTGATTGGTTCAATTATAAGGAAAATTGTAGTTTTCAGGTCCCACATGGGTTGTGAAATTTACCTACTGTTGTCCATGCTCTTATAATATTACAGATCAGCTATATCCTATTGAAGGCTCGTAGTTTTGTTTTGAGAAATATTAGTTGTTCTTAGTAAATTATAATAAGCACTATAAATTATTACATAGAATAACAGTGCTTCACCAATCAATATTATATACCATAGTTTGGCTTTAAAAATCTTTAAAGAATGTTTTGTAGGAACGCTAACAGAAAACGATGTTACATTTGAATGTCTATGGGGTAAACTACTGCAAACAGGACGGTATTGTGTCTACTATACCAACTATAGCTAGGATGGGTATATTGTCACCTACCGCCAGTTAGGTGGGAAAGGGGTCCAATACCACCCACAGGATGGGTATGAGGGTCACATCCACCCACAGGATGAGTATGGGGATCACATCCACCCACAGGAAGGGTATGGGGTCCAATACCACCCACAGGATGAGTATGGCGTCCACTACAACCCACAGGATGGGTATGGGGCTCCAACCACCCATAGAATGGGTATGGGGCTCCAACCACAAATAAAATGGGTATAGGGTCCAATAATACCCACTGGATGTTTAAGGCGTCCATTGCCGCGCGTCGAGCTCGAAAACCGCAGCATTCATCTCAGAACCATGCCTATTTCACACAGATTCCTTAATAAACGTAAGAGTTTTATATGTCACAAGAAAGATAGAAATATAAGCTTCATTCTAAATACCTTACCATGGGCATATTTAAATTTAAAGCGAAGATACGTGTACTTTTATAATAGCCGAGCTTTAACCCCGGACAGATTGATCGACCGAGCAACTCTCTCTCAGAACAATGTTTATTTCACGTAAATTCGTTAATAAACACAAATGTTTTATATGTCTTAAGCAAGATAGAAATAAGAGCTTCATTTTCAATACATTACAATAGACATATTTATAGCTCAAGTGAAGATACATATGTTTTTATAGTAGCGCTCAGTAGCTTGTCGGGCATGGAGTGCAGACGCCTACGCACTTGCCGATATATTGTATAATTAACAAAGATACGCTAATAAAGCCTAAAATCTTATATGCCTCCAGAAAGACCGAGATATGAACATTATTATGATTTCACCAAATGAAATATATCATGTTCGAGAACAAAGATATATCAATTTTAAATTAAGTTTCGACTCTTGCTCGGGCGAGAGAGGGAGCGACTCTCGCCCCATCTATTGGAGATTCTGTCCACTAAAGACCCAAAGCTACTCAAGCCCTCCTAGCATTATTTAAGTAATGAAGTAATATGATATATTTACTATAATGTGGGTGCTGAATGCAGAACATGAGAAAACATATATTTACTCCAAACTAATATAATTTCATTATGAAATAAGTAAATAAGTAGCATCAAAGGAAGTCGACGGTCCAAGCGTCAATGTTGTGGAACGACTTATCCAAGATATATCGTTGTTTGGAAAGTGTTTGTTGGCATATCCAGTTGTCGCACTTCTCTGCACAAATTATCACAAATTTAAATTATAATGTTAACAAGTAGAATACGTATTTTTAATAAAATCTAACATAGCTAGCCAGAAAACATTTAACATTTATTAAAAAAATATATGTTTGGAAGTTAAATCGACTTCATAGGACAATAGTGTTGTTATATATACTCGTTATTCGTTGACATGCGTTCGCTACTTAAACTACCATGTACTGTACTTATGTGAAATCTCCCATGTCTCTTCGCTCATCTCACCGAACCCTACAGGCTCTGTGATATATTGCTTAATTAATTGAGATTCACAAATAAAGCTTATAATTGTATATGTTATCAAAAAGGCAGAGCTTATTTTAGTTCATTTATTATGCACCCCATACCCATCCTATGGGCGATAGTGGAGTGTTACAGAGGCGCATAATGGGCTCAGGGACTGAGCCCCACAATTCATATAGCCAAGGAAGTTATAATCTTGATAAGCTAGTTACAAAAGTCAATGCACATTGTCACATCAACAATGGGCTCGAGACCGACCACAAGTACAGTTTATAATTTAAGCAACTGACATATATGGAGGGCTAGTGTCACAATTGATTTGTTTATCCTACACATAACCCCCTCTCCCCCATCCAATGGGCAGCGGTGGATAGGTTACAATCAAGTCGTTTTTTGCGTTTTATTCAGAGATTAGATCTTATTGGGTGAGGAAAGATATTCATATTTTAAAGAAGGCTTCTTGGCTGATGCTCTCCATTGATGGAAAATATACAACCTTTTGAAAATCAATGTTAGTTTGATCTAATATTGTAATTAACGCAGTTACCTGATGTTATTCTTCACCTATATCTTTTTCTGGTTAATCCCTATTTGCATTATGCAGTTCAGGCTTCGTCGCCAGACTATAGTTTTTAGTTTAGTTAATTTATCACATAATGGGTTCAGGGACTGAACACACAATTTATTTATCTAAGCAAGTTACAATCTTGAGGAGCTAGCCACAAAATTCATAACACATCGTCACATCAACAACATGGGTTCGAGATCGACCACAAGTACAGTTTCTAAATTAAGCAAATGCCATAAGTGGAGAGCTAGTGTCACAATTGATATGTTTGTCCTGCACATTTCCACAGTGGTTTGCTTGGGTTCTTTTAATTATCTTAGATATCATTGAAGAGAACCTCCTAGGTACTATACTGTATATATGCTGGTAAGAAGTATAATTATCCTGAGAAATCGTGTAAATTATGTTGTACGAGTGCTTCCAGTTAAGTAACATAGTTCATTTGTGTGCGCGTGCTTGAAGAGGAAATGTTATCCCCCCCCCACCCCCCATTGTAAATATTTGTGGGTTTCAGACCATACGGCCACGGCTTACCCTCGCCGCGGTCGAGGGTAAGAACACCGGATGTATACCCAGTATTACAAGTAAACATTAGCAATAACAATTATGGAAAGTTCCTTCACCTATATATAGACAAGAGACTGAACTTCAGCACCCACATACAACACATAAGGGGATGCTCTGAGAGAGAGAGAGAGAGAGAGAGAGAGAGAGAGAGAGAGAGAGAGAGAGAGAGAGAGAGAGAGAGAGAGAGAGAGAGAGAGAGAGAGAGAGAGAGAGAGAGAGAGAGAGAGAGAGAGAGAGAGAGGGAGAGAGGGAGAGAGAGAGAGAGGGAGAGAGAGAGAGAGAGAGAGAGAGAGAGAGAGAGAGAGAGAGAGAGAGAGAGAGAGAGAGAGAGAGAGAGAGAGAGAGAGAGAGAGAGAGAGAGAGAGAGAGAGAGAGAGAGAGAGAGAGGGAGAGAGGGAGAGAGGGAGAGAGAGAGAGGGAGAGAGAGAGAGGGAGAGGGAGAGGAGAGAGAGAGAGAGAGAGAGAGAGAGAGAGAGAGAGAGAGAGAGAGAGAGAGAGAGAGAGAGAGAGAGAGGGAGAGGGAGAGGGAGAGGGAGAGAGAGAGAGAGAGAGAGAGAGAGAGAGAGAGAGAGAGAGAGAGAGAGAGAGGGAGAGAGAGAGAGAGAGAGAGAGGGAGAGTAAAATTATCCACTGAGGTCTGATTAAGTCCTTTTGGGGACCTTAATCATTAGGACGTCCAATGATTAACGCAAAGTGAAGCGTATTCAGATGGTATATTGACAACATTCAGCATATCTCATAATGACCTAGTAGTACTTGGTGCACAAATACCTTTTCCATAGGAATCGCAAAACATAATTAAACACAACTGTACCGTACAGTGTTATATATTTATTTCAGTTTGAACAATTTTTAACATTAACATTCCAATATTCATTTTAGCAAGTTCTCTCATAATGACGTGTGGGTTAGCAATGTCAAAGGCTGACTTAAGATCTAGGAAAGTGGTATATGACCTATCAGTATGCAGGGTGAGGAATGTGGTAATACAGTGATGTACACTCTTTCCATGCATAAAGCCATATATCTGGGGAGACAACATATTATTAATTTTGTAAAGGAGACGGATGAGAACCATCTTCTCAAGACACTTCTAGAGACAACTAGTGAGGGAGACTGGGCATAAAGCACTCGGCTGGTGAGGTTTAGGAATGGGAATAATAACACTGTTGGTCCATGACTTAGGAAGCTCCCCAGTAACATAGCTCATATTATACAATTGAAGAAAGGTATTCCTTGGAACTAGCAGAAGCATAAGCAGTATGCCGTAAGTAACTCCATCCTCCCCGGGTAATGTAGCTTTGCCTTTATGTAGAGCAGAATCTAGTTTGTATTCAGTAAAAAGCATGTCACAGTCATCCTCTTGATGAAGCATGAAGTCAAGGAACCTTGCCCTATCAGTATATCTATTATTTAATTCATTCTGTGAGGGTAGAGGAAGACTGTCAAAGCTGGAAGTCGTGGCCCAAGCATCAACAAGATCATTTGCTCTGTGCAGAGGATTAGGGTACGAGATCTCTGCAGCATTTTTCCCTTTGATCTTGTTGATATCCTTCCATGCCCGACTTAGTGGCGTGTGAGAATTGAGACCACGGACAAAAGTTTCCCAGTCTGTCTGCCTCAGCTCCACCATACGTTCCCTGGCATTAGCCAGAGCCGCTTGAAAGAGCCGAAGCATTTCAGCAGTGCGGGGTCCTTCTACAAGCTAGTCCAATTATTCTGGCAGTGCGTTTTAGTGCATGCAATTTAGAATCATTATAATAAGCATAAGTGCTATGACCAGTGTAATTTGGGTTACGTGGCCTGGACGATGAATCAAGTGATTCTATAAACTGCTCGATAGTATCTGTGAGCTCATTGTTAAAATCTTCAACTGATGAAGGCTCAGATGAACTGCACCAATCTGACACACATGAGCAACAAGATTGTCTCGTTGATCGATGGGCACAGCCAGCCTCTTCCGCTTGAACATTCCACCAGGGAGGATAGAGCTTCCAATGCTTACAGTGGCTAATATGGCCAGATGATCAGACGCCATAACTGGCACTATTGACGAGGCGCACACGGTGTGGGAGACGTTGACACCGAGACATAGATCAAGAATACCTCCGTAGATATGCGTTGGTTCAAGGTCACCCACAATCTGTGCATCATCGTGGCTACCTAATAGTGACACCAGTTGGTTGCCGTTACGATTACTGAACTGCGAATTACCAATATTCCTATGGCTAGCGTTATAATCACCTCTAATGATGGTAGGCTCAGTCTGAATACAGATAGGAAGGTCAGCATAATTAAAGTTACAAGGAGTCGATTATTTAGTACATAGTTGTTTTTCTCTTAAACTGGATGATAGAGGGGGAGTCTTTAACGTGATTGGGAATACATACATACATACATACACACATGCATACATACATACATACATACATACATACATACATACATACATACATACATACATACATACATACATACATACATACATACATACATACATACATACATACACACATGCATACATACATACATAATTACATACATACATGCATACATACATACATACATACATACATACATACATACATACATACATACATACATACATACATACATACATGCATACATACATACATACATACATACATACATACATACACGTCCAGTCAGCATATAGCTATTTCGGGACAAAATCCAATACAGTTTATATTGGTGAGACGCCACTGTGATGAGGAGTTTAAATATCACAGGAACTGTAGGTTAATGTGTGACATAAGTGAGGTTAGATGAGGCATCTACAAGCATCAGCTGGAGGCTGATGGAGTGTTGTGGAGGCTGGTGGTACTATGTCCAGATGTTGGAGGGTGGATTTGACTCTCCCACCCTCCCTCCCCCTCCCCCCCACATTGACCGCAGTACGTCTAAGGTTACTTTCCACTCTCGCTTACCAAGGGTATAACCCCCGCCCCCCCCCAACACACACACATGCATCAGATTCTTAACTTACAATATTTATTATTTACCAATTTATGTTACTACACTGACTCTCAATTTCACAATATTGTATAAACTTTGATGAATCGCTCGTCTATGGGTCATCCAATAATGTTAGCAGACTTCTAGATGTTACCACTGCTAGGTTTAGGCTCAGCTACAAGTACCTCTGGAAGTTTGTAACATCTGATGATGTAGATTTGACTAAATGTAAACTCTGTCAGCAGAACTATTCGCATACTTTGAGTCATTATATAATGGAATGTGAAAAATAGCGGAATTTAAAGATAACATCAATAGTGTCCATGAAATGTGTAAGTACTTCATTCATAATGATGTGCTGCCAGAAATCTTAGCGAAGTATCCAAAATTTGCTTACGTAAGATAATGCATACACATGACTGTAAAGCTGCCGCCCAGTTGGGTGGGTGTGGAGCACATGACTGTAAAGCTGCCGCCCAGTTGGGTGGGTGTGGAGCACATGACTGTAAAGCTGCCGCCCAGTTGGGTGGGTGTCGAGCACATGACTGTAAAGCTGCCGCCCAGTTGGGTGGGTGTGGAGCACATGACTGTAAAGCTGCCGCCCAGTTGGCTGGGTGTGGAGCACATGACTGTAAAGCTGCCGCCCAGTTGGGTGGGTGTGGAGCACATGACTGTAAAGCTGCCGCCCAGTTGGGTGGGTGTGCAGCAAGACTAGTAACTGTGCGACTCCTCATAAATGTAAAGTGCCTTGTATAGTGACTGTTGTGAGCCTCTTGTTGAATCACTTGTGACACAAAAGATTACTGATGTGTGTATTTGTGGTGGTGATTAAATATGTATGTGTATGTATATATGTATACGTGTGAATATGTACATGTATGCATAAGTATGTGTACATTAATAATTTTGTAACTAGCGTCAAAAGATTGTTATTTGCTTAGCTAAACGAACTAGAGGGTTCAGTTCCTGAACCGATTATGTGCCTCTGTAATCCTTTACACCACCGCCCACGGGATGTGTATTATGGGGTGCATAATAAAGAAAGAAAATGAATGGACCGAACCCCACAAATCATTTAGCTAAGCAAGTTACAATCTTGATGAGCTAGTTACAAAATTCACTATAAGTCGTCACATCATAAATGGGTTCGAGATGGATCACAAGTAGTGCATTACATAATTTATCATTATTGTGCAGCCTGTGATCCCCGCCTGGCTGGATACTGATACCTAGGTAATTTTTATGTGTCCGGACACCGGCGATAAGGTGATATTATTTATTTAACTTAAGATATATATATTTTTAAATGTTGTCACATTAACGGCTACATCTTCCTTTCTTCTGACATATAGATTTTTAAGATTAATTAAAATATATGGAAACTAATTATACAATTTATTGGCTGGTGTGCAGGGCTTCACACTCTCAGAGCTAGCCATCAAGTAACTATCAAAACGCATATATCTTCGTTTTCACTTCAGTTATATTTATGACAAAGGATTTTAGATGTAGCCTATATTTCTACCTTTCAGATGACATAAATACTTTCGTTAATTACAATATCTAGATCAAACTAACATTGATTTTCAAAAGGTTGTATATTTTCCATCAATGGAGAGCATCAGCCAAGAAGCCTTCTTTAAAATATGAATATCTTTCCTCACCCAATAAGATCTAATCTCTGAATAAAACGCAAAAAACGACTTGATTGTAACCTATCCACCGCTGCCCATTGGATGGGGGAGAGGGGGTTATGTGTAGGATAAACAAATCAATTGTGACACTAGCCCTCCATATATGTCAGTTGCTTAAATTATAAACTGTACTTGTGGTCGGTCTCGAGCCCATTGTTGATGTGACAATGTGCATTGACTTTTGTAACTAGCTTATCAAGATTATAACTTCCTTGGCTATATGAATTGTGGGGCTCAGTCCCTGAGCCCATTATGCGCCTCTGTAACACTCCACTATCGCCCATAGGATGGGTATGGGGTGCATAATAAATGAACTAAAATAAGCTCTGCCTTTTTGATAACATATACAATTATAAGCTTTATTTGTGAATCTCAATTAATTAAGCAATATATCACAGAGCCTGTAGGGTTCGGTGAGATGAGCGAAGAGACATGGGAGATTTCACATAAGTACAGTACATGGTAGTTTAAGTAGCGAACGCATGTCAACGAATAACGAGTATATATAACAACACTATTGTCCTATGAAGTCGATTTAACTTCCAAACATATATTTTTTTAATAAATGTTAAATGTTTTCTGGCTAGCTATGTTAGATTTTATTAAAAATACGTATTCTACTTGTTAACATTATAATTTAAATTTGTGATAATTTGTGCAGAGAAGTGCGACAACTGGATATGCCAACAAACACTTTCCAAACAACGATATATCTTGGATAAGTCGTTCCACAACATTGACGCTTGGACCGTCGACTTCCTTTGATGCTACTTATTTACTTATTTCATAATGAAATTATATTAGTTTGGAGTAAATATATGTTTTCTCATGTTCTGCATTCAGCACCCACATTATAGTAAATATATCATATTACTTCATTACTTAAATAATGCTAGGAGGGCTTGAGTAGCTTTGGGTCTTTAGTGGACAGAATCTCCAATAGATGGGGCGAGAGTCGCTCCCTCTCTCGCCCGAGCAAGAGTCGAAACTTAATTTAAAATTGATATATCTTTGTTCTCGAACATGATATATTTCATTTGGTGAAATCATAATAATGTTCATATCTCGGTCTTTCTGGAGGCATATAAGATTTTAGGCTTTATTAGCGTATCTTTGTTAATTATACAATATATCGGCAAGTGCGTAGGCGTCTGCACTCCATGCCCGACAAGCTACTGAGCGCTACTATAAAAACATATGTATCTTCACTTGAGCTATAAATATGTCTATTGTAATGTATTGAAAATGAAGCTCTTATTTCTATCTTGCTTAAGACATATAAAACATTTGTGTTTATTAACGAATTTACGTGAAATAAACATTGTTCTGAGAGAGAGTTGCTCGGTCGATCAATCTGTTCGGGGTTAAAGCTCGGCTATTATAAAAGTACACGTATCTTCGCTTTAAATTTAAATATGCCCATGGTAAGGTATTTAGAATGAAGCTTATATTTCTATCTTTCTTGTGACATATAAAACTCTTACGTTTATTAAGGAATCTGTGTGAAATAGGCATGGTTCTGAGATGAATGCTGCGGTTTTCGAGCTCGACGCGCGGCAATGGACGCCTTAAACATCCAGTGGGTATTATTGGACCCTATACCCATTTTATTTGTGGTTGGAGCCCCATACCCATTCTATGGGTGGTTGGAGCCCCATACCCATCCTGTGGGTTGTAGTGGACGCCATACTCATCCTGTGGGTGGTATTGGACCCCATACCCTTCCTGTGGGTGGATGTGATCCCCATACTCATCCTGTGGGTGGATGTGACCCTCATACCCATCCTGTGGGTGGTATTGGACCCCTTTCCCACCTAACTGGCGGTAGGTGACAATATACCCATCCTAGCTATAGTTGGTATAGTAGACACAATACCGTCCTGTTTGCAGTAGTTTACCCCATAGACATTCAAATGTAACATCGTTTTCTGTTAGCGTTCCTACAAAACATTCTTTAAAGATTTTTAAAGCCAAACTATGGTATATAATATTGATTGGTGAAGCACTGTTATTCTATGTAATAATTTATAGTGCTTATTATAATTTACTAAGAACAACTAATATTTCTCAAAACAAAACTACGAGCCTTCAATAGGATATAGCTGATCTGTAATATTATAAGAGCATGGACAACAGTAGGTAAATTTCACAACCCATGTGGGACCTGAAAACTACAATTTTCCTTATAATTGAACCAATCACGAATATTCTGCTATCTATGTTGACGGACGGGTACTGTGACACGTAAATTGGTACGTGAGGAAGAGTTTGGGCCTTGGTAAAAAAAGTAACTGGGAATATATCACATATTTACTAATTCATATTCAACATATTGACTTTAAGCATTAAGTCATATATGTGCTGTCTTGTGTGAGAACGGGTTGCGGGAAGGACAGGATGGTCGGGAAGGACAGGATGGTCGGGAAGGAAGAGATGGTCGGGAAGGAAAGGATGGTCGGGAAGGACAGGATGGTCGGGAAGGAAGGGATGGTCGGGAAGGACAGGATGGTCGGGAAGGAAGAGATGGTCGGGAAGGACAGGATGGTCGGGAAGGGCAGGATGGTCGGGAAGGACAGGATGGTCGGGAAGGAAGAGATGGTCGGGAAGGACAGGATGGTCGGGAAGGACATAATGGTCGGGAAGGACAGGATTGTCGGGAAGGAAGGGATGGTCGGGAAGGACAGGATGGTCGGGAAGGACGGGATTGTCGGGAAGGACAGGATGGTTGGTCGGGAGGGACAGGATGGTCGGGAAGGACAGGATGGTTGGTCGGGAGGGACAGGATGGTCGGGAAGGACAGGATGGTCGGGAAGGACAGGATGGTCGGGAAGGACAGGATGGTCGGGAAGGACAGGATGGTCGGGAAGGACAGGATGGTCGGGAAGGACAGGATGGTCGGGAAGGACAGGATGGTCGGGAAGGACAGGATGGTCGGGAAGGACAGGATGGTCGAGAAGGACAGGATGGTCGGGAAGGACAGGATGGTCGGGAAGGACGGGATGGTCGGGATAGCCAGGATGGTTGGTCGGGAGGGACAGGACGGTTGTGATGGTCGGGATGGTCGGGAGGGACAGGATGGTCGGAAAGTACAGGATGGTCGGGAAGGACAGGATGGTCGGGAAGGACAGGATGGTCGGGAAGGAAGGGATGGTCGGGAAGGATAGGATGGTCGGGAAGGACAGGATGGTCGGGAAGGAAGGGATGGTCGGGAAGGACAAGGTGGTCGGGAAGGACAGGATGGTCGGGAAGGACAGGATGGTCGGGAAGGACTCGACGGTCGGGAAGGACGGGATGGTCGGGAAGGACAGGATGGTCGGGAAGGACTCGACGGTCGGGAAGGACAGGATGGTCGGGAAGGACAGGATGGTCGGGAAGGACGGGATGGTCGGGAAGGACGGGATGGTCGGGAAGGACAGGATGGTCGGGAAGGACAGGATGGTCGGGAAGGACAGGATGGTCGGGAAGGACAGGATGCTCGGGAAGGACAGGATGGTCGGGAAGGACAGGATGGTCGGGAAGGAAGGGATGGTCGGGAAGGACAAGAAGGTCGGGAAGGACAGGATGGTCGGGAAGGACGGGATGGTCGGGAAGGACAGGATGGGCGGGAAGGAAAGGATGGTCGGGAAGGACAGGATGGTCGGGAAGGACAGGATGGTCGGGAAGGACAGGATGGTCGGGAAGGACAGGATGGTCGGGAAGGACAGGATGGTCGGGAAGGAAGAGATGGTCGGGAAGGAAAGGATGGTCGGGAAGGACAGGATGGTCGGGAAGGAAGGGATGGTCGGGAAGGACAGGATGGTCGGGAAGGAAGAGATGGTCGGGAAGGACAGGATGGTCGGGAAGGGCAGGATGGTCGGGAAGGACAGGATGGTCGGGAAGGAAGAGATGGTCGGGAAGGACAGGATGGTCGGGAAGGACATAATGGTCGGGAAGGACAGGATTGTCGGGAAGGAAGGGATGGTCGGGAAGGACAGGATGGTCGGGAAGGACGGGATGGTCGGGAAGGACAGGATGGTTGGTCGGGAGGGACAGGATGGTCGGGAAGGACAGGATGGTTGGTCGGGAGGGACAGGATGGTCGGGAAGGACAGGATGGTCGGGAAGGACAGGATGGTCGGGAAGGACAGGATGGTCGGGAAGGACAGGATGGTCGGGAAGGACAGGATGGTCGGGAAGGACAGGATGGTCGGGAAGGACAGGATGGTCGGGAAGGACAATATGGTCGGGAAAGACAGGATTGTCGGGAAGGAAGGGATGGTCGGGAAGGACAGGATGGTCGGAAAAGACGGGATGGTCGGGAAGGACGGGATGGTCGGGAAGAACAGGATGGTCGGGAAGGACGGGATGGTCGGGATGGCCAGGATGGTTGGTCGGGAGGGACAGGATGGTCGGGAAGGACGGGATGGTCGGGAAGGACAGGATGGTCGGGAAGGACGGGATGGTCGGGATGGCCAGGATGGTTGGTCGGGAGGGACAGGAAGGTTAGGATGGTCGGGAGGGACAGGATGGTCGGAAAGTACAGGATGGTCGGGAAGGACAGGATGGTCGGGAAGGAAGAGATGGTCGGGAAGGACAGGATGGTCGGGAAGGACAGGATGGTCGGGAAGGACAGGATGGTCGGGAAGGACAGGATGGTCGGGAAGGACAGGATGCTCGGGAAGGACAGGATGGTCGGGAAGGACAGGATGGTCGGGAAGGAAGGGATGGTCGGGAAGGACAAGGTGGTCGGGAAGGACAGGATGGTCGGGAAGGACAGGATGGTCGGGAAGGACTCGACGGTCGGGAAGGACAGGATGCTCGGGAAGGACAGGATGGTCGGGAAGGACAGGATGGTCGGGAAGGACAGGATGGTTGGTCGGGAGGGACAGGACGGTTGTGATGGTCGGGATGGTCGGGAAGTACAGGATTGTCGGGAAGGACAGGATGCTCGGGAAGGACAGGATGGTCGGGAAGGACAGGATGGTCGGGAAGGAAGGGATGGTCGGGAAGGACAAGGTGGTCGGGAAGGACAGGATGGTCGGGAAGGACAGGATGGTCGGGAAGGACTCGACGGTCGGGAAGGACGGGATGGTCGGGAAGGACAGGATGGTCGGGAAGGACTCGACGGTCGGGGAGGACAGGATGGTCGGGAAGGACGGGATGGTCGGGAAGGACCTGATGGTCGGGAAGGACAGGATGGGCGGGAAGGACAGGATGGTCGGAAAGGACAGGATGCTCGGGAAGGACAGGATGGTCGGGAAGGACAGGATGGTCGGGAAGGAAGGGATGGTCGGGAAGGACAAGGTGGTCGGGAAGGACAGGATGGTCGGGAAGGACGGGATGGTCGGGAAGGACAGGATGGGCAGGAAGGACAGGATGGTCGGGAAGGACAGGATGGTCGGGAAGGACAGGATGGTCGGGAAGGACAGGATGGTCGGGAAGGACAGGATGGTCGGGAAGGACAGGATGGTCGGGAAGGACAGGATGGTCGGGAAGGACAGGATGGTCGGGAAGGACAGGATGGTCGGGAAGGACAGGATGGTTGGGAAGGAAGAGATGGTCGGGAAGGACAGGATGGTCGGGAAGGACAATATGGTCGGGAAGGACAGGATGGTCGGGAAGGAAGGGATGGTCGGAAAGGACAGGATGGTCGGAAAAGACGGAATGGTCGGGAAGGAAGGGATGGTCGGGAAGGAAGAGATGGTCGGGAAGGCCAAGATGGTCGGGAAGGACAGGATGGTCGGGAAGGACAGGATGGTCGGGAAGGAAGAGATGGTCGGGAAGGACAGAATGGTCGGGAAGGACAGGATGGTCGGGAAGGAAGGGATGGTCGGGAAGGAAGAGATGGTCGGGAAGGACAAGATGGTCGGGAAGGACGGGATGGTCGGGAAGGACAGGATGGTTGGAAAGGAAGGGATGGTCGGGAAGGACTGGATGGTCGGGAAGGACGGGATGGTCGGGAAGGAAGAGATGGTCGGGAAGGACTGGATGGTCGGGAAGGACAGGATGGTCGGGAAGGAAGGGATGGTCGGGAAGGACAGGATGGTCGGGAAGGACGGGATGGTCGGGAAGGACAGGATGGTTGGTCGGGAGGGATAAGATGGTCGGGAAGGACAGGATGGTAGGTCGGGACAGACAGGATGGTCGGGAAGGACAGGATGGTCGGGAAGGACAGGATGGTCGGGAAGGACAAGATGGTCGGGAAGGACAGGATGGTCGGGAATGACAGGGTGGTCGGGAAGGACTGGATGGTCGGGAAGGACACGATGGTCGGGAAGGAAGGGATGGTCGGGAAGGACAGGATGGTCGGGAAGGACGGGATGGTCGGGAAGGATAGGATGGTTGGTCGGGAGGGATAGGATGGTCGGGAAGGACAGGATGGTAGGTGGGGACGGACAGGATGGTCGGGAAGGACAGGATGGTCGGGAAGGACAGGATGGTCGGGAAGCACAGGATGGTTGGGAAGGACGGGATGGTCGGGAAAAACAGGATGGTCGGGAAGGACAGGATGGTTGGTCGGGAAGGACAGGATGGTCGTGAAGGACGGGATGCTCGGGAAGGACAGGATGGTCGGGAAGGACAGGATGGTCGGGAAGGACAGGAAGGTCGGGAAGGACAGGATGGTCGGGAAGGAAGAGATGGTCGGGAAGGAAAGGATGGTCGGGAAGGACAGGATGGTCGGGAAGGAAGGGATGGTCGGGAAGGACAGGATGGTCGGGAAGGAAGAGATGGTCGGGAAGGACAGGATGGTCGGGAAGGGCAGGATGGTCGGGAAAGACAGGATGGTCGGGATGGAAGAGATGGTAGGGAAGGACAGGATGGTCGGGAAGGACATAATGGTCGGGAAGGACAGGATGGTCGGGAAGGAAGGGATGGTCGGGAAGGACAGGATGGTCGGGAAGGACGGGATGGTCGGGAAGGACAGGATGGTTGGTCGGGAGGGACAGGATGGTCGGGAAGGACAGGATGGTTGGTCGGGAGGGACAGGATGGTCGGGAAGGACAGGATGGTCGGGAAGGACAGGATGGTCGGGAAGGACAGGATGGTGGGGAAGGACAGGATCGTCGGGAAGGAAAGGATGGTCGGGAAGGACAGGATGGTCGGGAAGGACAGGATGGTCGGGAAGGACAGGATGGTCGGGAAGGACAGGATGGTCGGGAAGGAAGAGATGGTCGGGAAGGACAGGATGGTCGGGAAGGACAGGATGGTCGGGAAGGACAGGATTGTCGGGAAGGAAGGGATGGTCGGGAAGGACAGGATGGTCGGAAAAGACGGGATGGTCGGGAAGGACAGGATGGTCGGGAAGGAAGGGATGGTCGGGAAGGAAAAGATGGTCGGGAAGGACAAGATGGTCGGGAAGGACGGGATGGTCGGGAAGGACAGGATGGTCGGAAAGGAAGGGATGGTCGGGAAGGACAGGATGGTCGGGAAGGACAGGATGGTCGGGAAGGACAGGATGGTCGGAAAGGAAGGGATGGTCGGGAAGGAAGAGATGGTCGGGAAGGAAAGGATGGTCGGGAAGGACAGGATGGTCGGGAAGGACAGGATGGTCGGGAAGGACAGGATGGTCGGAAAGGAAGGGATGGTCGGGAAGGACAGGATGGTCGGGAAGGACGGGATGGTCTGGAAGGAAGAGATGGTCGGGAAGGAAAGAATGGTCGGGAAGGACTGGATGGTCGGGAAGGACAGGATGGTCAGGAAGGAAGGGATGGTCGGGAAGGACAGGATGGTCGGGAAGGACGGGATGGTCGGGAAGGACAGGATGGTTGGTCGGGAGGGATAGGATGGTCGGGAAGGAGAGGATGGTAGGTCGGGACGGACAGGATGGTCGGGAAGGACAGGATGGTCGGGAAGGACAGGATGGTCGGGAAGCACAGGATGGTTGGGATGGACGGGATGGTCGGAAAAGACAGGATGGTCGGGAAGGACAGGATGGTTGGTCGGGAAGGACAGGATGGTCGGGAAGGACGGGATGCTCGGGAAGGACAGGATGGTCGGGAAGGACAGGATGGTCGGGAAGGACAGGATGGTCGGGAAGGACAGGATGGTCGGGAAGGAAGAGATGGTCGGGAAGGAAAGGATGGTCGGGAAGGACAGGATGGTCGGGAAGGAAGGGATGGTCGGGAAGGACAGGATGGTCGGGAAGGGCAGGATGGTCGGGAAGGACAGGATGGTCGGGAAGGAAGAGATGGTCAGGAAGGACAGGATGGTCGGGAAGGACATAATATTCGGGAAGGACAGGATGGTCGGGAAGGAAGGGATGGTCGGGAAGGACAGGATGGTCGGGAAGGACGGGATGGTCGGGAAGGACAGGATGGTTGGTCGGGAGGGACAGGATGGTCGGGAAGGACAGGATGGTTGGTCGGGAGGGACAGGATGGTCGGGAAGGGCAGGATGGTCGGGAAGGACAGGATGGTCGGGAAGGACAGGATGGTGGGGAAGGACAGGATCGTCGGGAAGGACAGGATGGTCGGGAAGGACAGGATGGTCGGGAAGGACAGGATGGTCGGGAAGGACAGGATGGTCGGGAAGGACAGGATGGTCGGGAAGGAAGAGATGGTCGGGAAGGACAGGATGGTCGGGAAGGACAGGATTGTCGGGAAGGAAGGGATGGTCGGGAAGGACAGGATGGTCGGGAAGGACGGGATGGTCGGGAAGGACAGGATGGTTGGTCGGGAGTGACAGGATGGTCGGGAAGGACAGGATGGTTGGTCGGGAGGGACAGGATGGTCGGGAAGGACAGGATGGTCGGGAAGGACAGGATGGTCGGGAAGGACAGGATGGTGGGGAAGGACAGGATCGTCGGGAAGGACAGGATGGTCGGGAAGGACAGGATGGTCGGGAAGGATAGGATGGTCGGGAAGGACAGGATGGTCGGGAAGGACAGGATGGTCGGGAAGGAAGAGATGGTCGGGAAGGACAGGATGGTCGGGAAGGACAGGATGGTCGGGAAGGACAGGATTGTCGGGAAGGAAGGGATGGTCGGGAAGGACAGGATGGTCGGGAAGGACGGGATGGTCGGGAAGGACAGGATGGTTGGTCGGGAGGGATAGGATGGTCGGGAAGGACAGGATGGTAGGTGGGGACGGACAGGATGGTCGGGAAGGACAAGATGGTCGGGAAGGACAGGATGGTCGGGAAGCACAGGATGGTTGGGAAGGACGGGATGGTCGGGAAAGACAGGATGGTCGGGAAGGACAGGATGGTTGGTCGGGAAGGACAGGATGGTCGTGAAGGACGGGATGCTCGGGAAGGACAGGATGGTCGGGAAGGACAGGATGGTCGGGAAGGACAGGAAGGTCGGGAAGGACAGGATGGTCGGGAAGGAAGAGATGGTCGGGAAGGAAAGGATGGTCGGGAAGGACAGGATGGTCGGGAAGGAAGGGATGGTCGGGAAGGACAGGATGGTCGGGAAGGAAGTGATGGTCGGGAAGGACAGGATGGTCGGGAAGGGCAGGATGGTCGGGAAAGACAGGATGGTCGGGATGGAAGAGATGGTAGGGAAGGACAGGATGGTCGGGAAGGACATAATGGTCGGGAAGGACAGGATGGTCGGGAAGGAAGGGATGGTCGGGAAGGACAGGATGGTCGGGAAGGACGGGATGGTCGGGAAGGACAGGATGGTTGGTCGGGAGGAACAGGATGGTCGGGAAGGACAGGATGGTTGGTCGGGAGGGACAGGATGGTCGGGAAGGACAGGATGGTCGGGAAGGACAGGATGGTCGGGAAGGACAGGATGGTGGGGAAGGACAGGATCGTCGGGAAGGACAGGATGGTCGGGAAGGACAGGATGGTCGGGAAGCACAGGATGGTTGGGATGGACGGGATGGTCTTAAAAGACAGGATGGTCGGGAAGGACAGGATGGTTGGTCGGGAAGGACAGGATGGTCGGGAAGGACGGGATGCTCGGGAAGGACAGGATGGTCGGGAAGGACAGGATGGTCGGGAAGGACAGGATGGTCGGGAAGGACAGGATGGTCGGGAAGGAAGAGATGGTCGGGAAGGAAAGGATGGTCGGGAAGGACAGGATGGTCGGGAAGGAAGGGATGGTCGGGAAGGACAGGATGGTCGGGAAGGGCAGGATGGTCGGGAAGGACAGGATGGTCGGGAAGGAAGAGATGGTCAGGAAGGACAGGATGGTCGGGAAGGACATAATATTCGGGAAGGACAGGATGGTCGGGAAGGAAGGGATGGTCGGGAAGGACAGGATGGTCGGGAAGGACGGGATGGTCGGGAAGGACAGGATGGTTGGTCGGGAGGGACAGGATGGTCGGGAAGGACAGGATGGTTGGTCGGGAGGGACAGGATGGTCGGGAAGGGCAGGATGGTCGGGAAGGACAGGATGGTCGGGAAGGACAGGATGGTGGGGAAGGACAGGATCGTCGGGAAGGACAGGATGGTCGGGAAGGACAGGATGGTCGGGAAGGACAGGATGGTCGGGAAGGACAGGATGGTCGGGAAGGACAGGATGGTCGGGAAGGAAGAGATGGTCGGGAAGGACAGAATGGTCGGGAAGGACAGGATGGTCGGGAAGGACAGGATTGTCGGGAAGGAAGGGATGGTCGGGAAGGACAGGATGGTCGGAAAAGACGGGATGGTCGGGAAGGACGGGATGGTCGGGAAGGACAGGATGGTCGGGAAGGAAGAGATGGTCGGGAAGGACAGGATGGTCGGGAAGGACAGGATGGTCGGGAAGGACAGGATGGTCGGGAAGGACAGGATGGTCGGGAAGGACAAGATGGTCGGGAAGGACAGAATGGTCGGGAAGGACAGGATGGTCGGGAAGGAAGGGATGGTCGGGAAGGAAGAGATGGTCGGGATGGACAGGATGGTCGGGAAGGACAGGATGGTCAGGAAGGACAGGATGGTCGGGATGGAAGAGATGGTCGGGAAGGACAAGATGGTCGGGAAGGACGGGATGGTCGGGAAGGACAGGATGGTCGGGAAAGACGGGATGGTCGGGAAGGACAGGATGGTTGGTCGGTAGGGATAGGATGGTCGGGATGGACAGGATGGTAGGTCGGGACGGACAGGATGGTCGGGAAGGAAGAGATGGTCGGGAAGGACAGGATGGTCGGGAAGCACAGGGTGGTTGGGATGGACGGGATGGTCGGGAAAGACAGGATGGTCGGGAAGGACAGGATAGTTGGTCGGGAAGGACAGGATGGTCGGGAAGGACGGGATGCTCGGGAAGGACAGGATGGTCGGGAAGGACAGGATGGTCGGGAAGGACAGGATGGTCGGGAAGGACAGGATAGTCGGGAAGGAAGAGATGGTCGGGAAGGAAAGGATGGTCGGGAAGGACAGGATGGTCGGGAAGGGCAGGATGGTCGGGAAGGACAGGATGGTCGGGAAGCACAGGATGGTTGGGATGGACGGGATGGTCGGGAAAAACAGGATAGTCGGGAAGGACAGGATGGTTGGTCGGGTAGGACAGGATGGTCGGGAAGGACGGGATGCTCGGGAAGGACAGGATGGTCGGGATGGACAGGATGGTCGGGAAGGACAGGATGGTCGGGAAGGACAGGATGGTCGGGAAGGAAGAGATGGTCGGGAAGGGAAGGATGGTCGGGAAGGACAGGATGGTCGGGAAGGAAGGGATGGTCGGGAAGGACAGGATGGTCGGGAAGGAAGAGATGGTCGGGAAGGACAGGATGGTCGGGAAGGGCAGGATGGTCGGGAAGGACAGGATGGTTGGGAAGGAAGAGATGGTCGGGAAGGACAGGATGGTCGGGAAGGACATAATGGTCGGGAAGGACAGGATGGTCGGGAAGGAAGGGATGGTCGGGAAGGACAGGATGGTCGGGAAGGACGGGATGGTCGGGAAGGACAGGATGGTTGGTCGGGAGGGACAGGATCGTCGGGAAGGACAGGATGGTTGGTCGGGAGGGACAGGATGGTCGGGAAGGACAGGATGGTCGGGAAGGACAGGATGGTGGGGAAGGACAGGATCGTCGGGAAGGACAGGATGGTCGGGAAGGACAGGATGGTCGGGAAGGACAGGATGGTCGGGAAGGACAGGATGGTCGGGAAGGACAGGATGGTCGGGAAGGAAGAGATGGTCGGGAAGGACAGGATGGTCGGGAAGGACAGGATGGTCGGGAAGGACAGAATTGTCGGGAAGGAAGGGATGGTCGGGAAGGACAGGATGGTCGGAAAAGACGGGATGGTCGGGAAGGACAGGATGGTCGGGAAGGAAGAGATGGTCGGGAAGGACAGGATGGTCGGGAAGGACAGGATAGTCGGGAAGGACAGGATGGTCGGGAAGGACAAGATGGTCGGGAAGGACAAGATGGTCGGGAAGGACAGAATGGTCGGGAAGGACAGGATGGTCGGGAAGGAAGGGATGGTCGGGAAGGAAGAGATGGTCGGGAAGGACAGGATGGTCGGGAAGGACAGGATGGTCAGGAAGGACAGGATGGTCGGGATGGAAGAGATGGTCGGGAAGGACAGGATGGTCGGGAAGGACAGGATGGTCGGGAAGGACAGAATTGTCGGGAAGGAAGGGATGGTCGGGAAGGACAGGATGGTCGGAAAAGACGGGATGGTCGGGAAGGACAGGATGGTCGGGAAGGAAGAGATGGTCGGGAAGGACAGGATGGTCGGGAAGGACAGGATGGTCGGGAAGGACAGGATGGTCGGGAAGGACAAGATGGTCGGGAAGGACAAGATGGTCGGGAAGGACAGAATGGTCGGGAAGGACAGGATGGTCGGGAAGGAAGGGATGGTCGGGAAGGAAGAGATGGTCGGGAAGGACAGGATGGTCGGGAAGGACAGGATGGTCAGGAAGGACAGGATGGTCGGGATGGAAGAGATGGTCGGGAAGGACAAGATGGTCGGGAAGGACGGGATGGTCGGGAAGGACAGGATGGTCGGAAAGGAAGGGATATAAGGGAAGGACAGGATGGTCGGGAAGGACGGGATGGTCGGGAATGAAGAGATGGTCGGGAAGGACAGAATGGTCGGGAAGGACGGGATGGTCGGGAAGGACAGGATGGTCGGGAAAGAAGGGATGGTCGGGAAGGACAGGATGGTCGGGAAGGAAGAGATGGTCGGGAAGGACAGGATGGTCGGGAAGGGCAGGATGGTCGGGAAGGACAGGATGGTTGGGAAGGAAGAGATGGTCGGGAAGGACAGGATGGTCGGGAAGGACATAATGGTCGGGAAGGACAGGATGGTCGGGAAGGAAGGGATGGTCGGGAAGGACAGGATGGTCGGGAAGGACGGGATGGTCGTGAAGGACAGGATGGTTGGTCGGGAGGGACAGGATGGTCGGGAAGGACAGGATGGTTGGTCGGGAGGGACAGGATGGTCGGGAAGGACAGGATGGTCGGGAAGGACAGGATGGTCGGGAAGGACAGGATGGTGAGGAAGGACAGGATCGTCGGGAAGGACAGGATGGTCGGGAAGGACAGGATGGTCGGGAAGGACAGGATGGTCGGGAAGGACAGGATGGTCGGGAAGGAAGAGATGGTCGGGAAGGACAGGATGGTCGGGAAGGACAGAATTGTCGGGAAGGAAGGAATGGTCGGGAAGGACAGGATGGTCGGAAAAGACGGGATGGTCGGGAAGGACGGGATGGTCGGGAAGGACAGGATGGTCGGGAAGGAAGAGATGGTCGGGAAGGACAGGATGGTCGGGAAGGACAGGATGGTCGGGAAGGACTGGATGGTCGGGAAGGACAAGATGGTCGGGAAGGACAAGATGGTCGGGAAGGACAGAATGGTCGGGAAGGACAGGATGGTCGGGAAGGAAGGGATGGTCGGGAAGGAAGAGATGGTCGGGAAGGACAGGATGGTCGGGAAGGACAGGATGGTCAGGAAGGACAGGATGGTCGGGATGGAAGAGATGGTCGGGAAGGACAAGATGGTCGGGAAGGACGGGATGGTCGGGAAGGACAGGATGGTCGGGAAGGACGGGATGGTCGGGAAGGAAGAGATGGTCGGGAAGGACAGAATGGTCGGGAAGGACGGGATTGTCGGGAAGGACAGGATGGTCGGGAAAGAAGGGATGGTCGGGAAGGACAGGATGGTCGGGAAGGACGGGATGGTCGGGAAGGACAGGATGGTTGGTCGGGAGGGACACGACGGTCGGGAAGGACACGATGGTAGGTCGGGAGGGACAGGATGGTCGGGAAGGAAGGGATATAAGGGAAGGACAGGATGGTCGGGAAGGACGGGATGGTCGGGAATGAAGAGATGGTCGGGAAGGACAGAATGGTCGGGAAGGACGGGATGGTCGGGAAGGACAGGATGGTCGGGAAAGAAGGGATGGTCGGGAAGGACAGGATGGTCGGGAAGGAAGAGATGGTCGGGAAGGACAGGATGGTCGGGAAGGGCAGGATGGTCGGGAAGGACAGGATGGTTGGGAAGGAAGAGATGGTCGGGAAGGACAGGATGGTCGGGAAGGACATAATGGTCGGGAAGGACAGGATGGTCGGGAAGGAAGGGATGGTCGGGAAGGACAGGATGGTCGGGAAGGACGGGATGGTCGTGAAGGACAGGATGGTTGGTCGGGAGGGACAGGATGGTCGGGAAGGACAGGATGGTTGGTCGGGAGGGACAGGATGGTCGGGAAGGACAGGATGGTCGGGAAGGACAGGATGGTCGGGAAGGACAGGATGGTGAGGAAGGACAGGATCGTCGGGAAGGACAGGATGGTCGGGAAGGACAGGATGGTCGGGAAGGACAGGATGGTCGGGAAGGACAGGATGGTCGGGAAGGACAGGATGGTCGGGAAGGACAGGATGGTCGGGAAGGAAGAGATGGTCGGGAAGGACAGGATGGTCGGGAAGGACAGAATTGTCGGGAAGGAAGGAATGGTCGGGAAGGACAGGATGGTCGGAAAAGACGGGATGGTCGGGAAGGACGGGATGGTCGGGAAGGACAGGATGGTCGGGAAGGACGGGATGGTCGGGAAGGACAGGATTGTTGGTCGGGAGGGATAGGATGGTCGGGAAGGACAGGATGGTAGGTGGGGACGGACAGGATGGTCGGGAAGGACAAGATGGTCGGGAAGGACAGGATGGTCGGGAAGCACAGGATGGTTGGGAAGGACGGGATGGTCGGGAAAGACAGGATGGTCGGGAAGGACAGGATGGTTGGTCGGGAAGGACAGGATGGTCGTGAAGGACGGGATGCTCGGGAAGGACAGGATGGTCGGGAAGGACAGGATGGTCGGGAAGGACAGGAAGGTCGGGAAGGACAGGATGGTCGGGAAGGAAGAGATGGTCGGGAAGGAAAGGATGGTCGGGAAGGACAGGATGGTCGGGAAGGAAGGGATGGTCGGGAAGGACAGGATGGTCGGGAAGGAAGAGATGGTCGGGAAGGACAGGATGGTCGGGAAGGGCAGGATGGTCGGGAAAGACAGGATGGTCGGGATGGAAGAGATGGTAGGGAAGGACAGGATGGTCGGGAAGGACATAATGGTCGGGAAGGACAGGATGGTCGGGAAGGAAGGGATGGTCGGGAAGGACAGGATGGTCGGGAAGGACGGGATGGTCGGGAAGGACAGGATGGTTGGTCGGCAGGGACAGGATGGTCGGGAAGGACAGGATGGTTGGTCGGGAGGGACAGGATGGTCGGGAAGGACAGGATGGTCGGGAAGGACAGGATGGTCGGGAAGGACAGGATGGTGGGGAAGGACAGGATCGTCGGGAAGGACAGGATGGTCGGGAAGGACAGGATGGTCGGGAAGGACAGGATGGTCGGGAAGGACAGGATGGTCGGGAAGGACAGGATGGTTAGGAAGGAAGAGATGGTCGGGAAGGACAGGATGGTCGGGAAGGACAGGATGGTCGGGAAGGACAGGATTGTCGGGAAGGAAGGGATGGTCGGGAAGGACAGGATGGTCGGAAAAGACGGGATGGTCGGGAAGGACAGGATGGTCGGGAAGGAAGGGATGGTCGGGAAGGAAAAGATGGTCGGGAAGGACAAGATGGTCGGGAAGGACGGGATGGTCGGGAAGGACAGGATGGTCGGAAAGGAAGGGATGGTCGGGAAGGACAGGATGGTCGGGAAGGACGGGATGGTCGGGAAGGAAGAGATGGTCGGGAAGGAAAGAATGGTCGGGAAGGACTGGATGGTCGGGAAGGACAGGATGGTCAGGAAGGAAGGGATGGTCGGGAAGGACAGGATGGTCGGGAAGGACGGGATGGTCGGGAAGGACAGGATGGTTGGTCGGGAGGGATAGGATGGTCGGGAAGGAGAGGATGGTAGGTCGGGACGGACAGGATGGTCGGGAAGGACAGGATGGTCGGGAAGGACAGGATGGTCGGGAAGCACAGGATGGTTGGGATGGACGGGATGGTCGGAAAAGACAGGATGGTCGGGAAGGACAGGATGGTTGGTCGGGAAGGACAGGATGGTCGGGAAGGACGGGATGCTCGGGAAAGACAGGATGGTCGGGAAGGACAGGATGGTCGGGAAGGACAGGATGGTCGGGAAGGACAGGATGGTCGGGAAGGAAGAGATGGTCGGGAAGGAAAGGATGGTCGGGAAGGACAGGATGGTCGGGAAGGAAGGGATGGTCGGGAAGGACAGGATGGTCGGGAAGGGCAGGATGGTCGGGAAGGACAGGATGGTCGGGAAGGAAGAGATGGTCAGGAAGGACAGGATGGTCGGGAAGGACATAATATTCGGGAAGGACAGGATGGTCGGGAAGGAAGGGATGGTCGGGAAGGACAGGATGGTCGGGAAGGACGGGATGGTCGGGAAGGACAGGATGGTTGGTCGGGAGGGACAGGATGGTCGGGAAGGACAGGATGGTTGGTCGGGAGGGACAGGATGGTCGGGAAGGGCAGGATGGTCGGGAAGGACAGGATGGTCGGGAAGGACAGGATGGTGGGGAAGGACAGGATCGTCGGGAAGGACAGGATGGTCGGGAAGGACAGGATGGTCGGGAAGGACAGGATGGTCGGGAAGGACAGGATGGTCGGGAAGGACAGGATGGTCGGGAAGGAAGAGATGGTCGGGAATGACAGAATGGTCGGGAAGGACAGGATGGTCGGGAAGGACAGGATTGTCGGGAAGGAAGGGATGGTCGGGAAGGACAGGATGGTCGGAAAAGACGGGATGGTCGGGAAGGACGGGATGGTCGGGAAGGACAGGATGGTCGGGAAGGAAGAGATGGTCGGGAAGGACAGGATGGTCGGGAAGGACAGGATGGTCGGGAAGGACAGGATGGTCGGGAAGGACAGGATGGTCGGGAAGGACAAGATGGTCGGGAAGGACAGAATGGTCGGGAAGGACAGGATGGTCGGGAAGGAAGGGATGGTCGGGAAGGAATAGATGGTCGGGATGGACAGGATGGTCGGGAAGGACAGGATGGTCAGGAAGGACAGGATGGTCGGGATGGAAGAGATGGTCGGGAAGGACAAGATGGTCGGGAAGGACGGGATGGTCGGGAAGGACAGGATGGTCGGGAAAGACGGGATGGTCGGGAAGGACAGGATGGTTGGTCGGGAGGGATAGGATGGTCGGGAAGGACAGGATGGTAGGTCGGGACGGACAGGATGGTCGGGAAGGACAGGATGGTCGGGAAGGACAGGATGGTCGGGAAGCACAGGGTGGTTGGGATGGACGGGATGGTCGGGAAAGACAGGATGGTCGGGAAGGACAGGATAGTTGGTCGGGAAGGACAGGATGGTCGGGAAGGACGGGATGCTCGGGAAGGACAGGATGGTCGGGAAGGACAGGATGGTCGGGAAGGACAGGATGGTCGGGAAGGACAGGATAGTCGGGAAGGAAGAGATGGTCGGGAAGGAAAGGATGGTCGGGAAGGACAGGATGGTCGGGAAGGGCAGGATGGTCGGGAAGGACAGGATGGTCGGGAAGCACAGGATGGTTGGGATGGACGGGATGGTCGGGAAAGACAGGATAGTCGGGAAGGACAGGATGGTTGGTCGGGTAGGACAGGATGGTCGGGAAGGACGGGATGCTCGGGAAGGACAGGATGGTCGGGAAGGACAGGATGGTCGGGAAGGACAGGATGGTCGGGAAGGACAGGATGGTCGGGAAGGAAGAGATGGTCGGGAAGGGAAGGATGGTCGGGAAGGACAGGATGGTCGGGAAGGAAGGGATGGTCGGGAAGGACAGGATGGTCGGGAAGGAAGAGATGGTCGGGAAGGACAGGATGGTCGGGAAGGGCAGGATGGTCGGGAAGGACAGGATGGTTGGGAAGGAAGAGATGGTCGGGAAGGACAGGATGGTCGGGAAGGACATAATGGTCGGGAAGGACAGGATGGTCGGGAAGGAAGGGATGGTCGGGAAGGACAGGATGGTCGGGAAGGACGGGATGGTCGGGAAGGACAGGATGGTTGGTCGGGAGGGACAGGATCGTCGGGAAGGACAGGATGGTTGGTCGGGAGGGACAGGATGGTCGGGAAGGACAGGATGGTCGGGAAGGACAGGATGGTCGGGAAGGACAGGATGGTGGGGAAGGACAGGATCGTCGGGAAGGACAGGATGGTCGGGAAGGACAGGATGGTCGGGAAGGACAGGATGGTCGGGAAGGACAGGATGGTCGGGAAGGACAGGATGGTCGGGAAGGAAGAGATGGTTGGGAAGGACAGGATGGTCGGGAAGGATAGGATGGTCGGGAAGGACAGAATTGTCGGGAAGGAAGGGATGGTCGGGAAGGACAGGATGGTCGGAAAAGACGGGATGGTCGGGAAGGACGGGATGGTCGGGAAGGACAGGATGGTCGGGAAGGAAGAGATGGTCGGGAAGGACAGGATGGTCGGGAAGGACAGGATGGTCGGGAAGGACAGGATGGTCGGGAAGGACAAGATGGTCGGGAAGGACAAGATGGTCGGGAAGGACAGAATGGTCGGGAAGGACAGGATGGTCGGGAAGGAAGGGATGGTCGGGAAGGAAGAGATGGTCGGGAAGGACAGGATGGTCGGGAAGGACAGGATGGTCAGGAAGGACAGGATGGTCGGGATGGAAGAGATGGTCGGGAAGGACAAGATGGTCGGGAAGGACGGGATGGTCGGGAAGGACAGGATGGTCGGGAAGGACAGGATAGTCGGGAAGGAAGAGATGGTCGGGAAGGAAAGGATGGTCGGGAAGGACAGGATGGTCGGGAAGGGCAGGATGGTCGGGAAGGACAGGATGGTCGGGAAGCACAGGATGGTTGGGATGGACGGGATGGTCGGGAAAGACAGGATAGTCGGGAAGGACAGGATGGTTGGTCGGGTAGGACAGGATCGTCGGGAAGGACAGGATGGTCGGGAAGGACAGGATGGTCGGGAAGGACAGGATGGTCGGGAAGGACAGGATGGTCGGGAAGGACAGGATGGTCGGGAAGGACAGGATGGTCGGGAAGGAAGAGATGGTCGGGAAGGACAGGATGGTCGGGAAGGACAGAATTGTCGGGAAGGAAGGAATGGTCGGGAAGGACAGGATGGTCGGAAAAGACGGGATGGTCGGGAAGGACGGGATGGTCGGGAAGGACAGGATGGTCGGGAAGGACGGGATGGTCGGGAAGGACAGGATTGTTGGTCGGGAGGGATAGGATGGTCGGGAAGGACAGGATGGTAGGTGGGGACGGACAGGATGGTCGGGAAGGACAGGATGGTCGGGAAGGACAGGATGGTCGGGAAGCACAGGATGGTTGGGAAGGACGGGATGGTCGGGAAAGACAGGATGGTCGGGAAGGACAGGATGGTTGGTCGGGAAGGACAGGATGGTCGTGAAGGACGGGATGCTCGGGAAGGACAGGATGGTCGGGAAGGACAGGATGGTCGGGAAGGACAGGAAGGTCGGGAAGGACAGGATGGTCGGGAAGGAAGAGATGGTCGGGAAGGAAAGGATGGTCGGGAAGGACAGGATGGTCGGGAAGGAAGGGATGGTCGGGAAGGACAGGATGGTCGGGAAGGAAGAGATGGTCGGGAAGGACAGGATGGTCGGGAAGGGCAGGATGGTCGGGAAAGACAGGATGGTCGGGATGGAAGAGATGGTAGGGAAGGACAGGATGGTCGGGAAGGACATAATGGTCGGGAAGGACAGGATGGTCGGGAAGGAAGGGATGGTCGGGAAGGACAGGATGGTCGGGAAGGACGGGATGGTCGGGAAGGACAGGATGGTTGGTCGGCAGGGACAGGATGGTCGGGAAGGACAGGATGGTTGGTCGGGAGGGACAGGATGGTCGGGAAGGACAGGATGGTCGGGAAGGACAGGATGGTCGGGAAGGACAGGATGGTGGGGAAGGACAGGATCGTCGGGAAGGACAGGATGGTCGGGAAGGACAGGATGGTCGGGAAGGACAGGATGGTCGGGAAGGACAGGATGGTCGGGAAGGACAGGATGGTCGGGAAGGAAGAGATGGTCGGGAAGGACAGGATGGTCGGGAAGGACAGGATGGTCGGGAAGGACAGGATTGTCGGGAAGGAAGGGATGGTCGGGAAGGACAGGATGGTCGGAAAAGACGGGATGGTCGGGAAGGACAGGATGGTCGGGAAGGAAGGGATGGTCGGGAAGGAAAAGATGGTCGGGAAGGACAAGATGGTCGGGAAGGACGGGATGGTCGGGAAGGACAGGATGGTCGGAAAGGAAGGGATGGTCGGGAAGGACAGGATGGTCGGGAAGGACGGGATGGTCGGGAAGGAAGAGATGGTCGGGAAGGAAAGAATGGTCGGGAAGGACTGGATGGTCGGGAAGGACAGGATGGTCAGGAAGGAAGGGATGGTCGGGAAGGACAGGATGGTCGGGAAGGACGGGATGGTCGGGAAGGACAGGATGGTTGGTCGGGAGGGATAGGATGGTCGGGAAGGAGAGGATGGTAGGTCGGGACGGACAGGATGGTCGGGAAGGACAGGATGGTCGGGAAGGACAGGATGGTCGGGAAGCACAGGATGGTTGGGATGGACGGGATGGTCGGAAAAGACAGGATGGTCGGGAAGGACAGGATGGTTGGTCGGGAAGGACAGGATGGTCGGGAAGGACGGGATGCTCGGGAAGGACAGGATGGTCGGGAAGGACAGGATGGTCGGGAAGGACAGGATGGTCGGGAAGGACAGGATGGTCGGGAAGGAAGAGATGGTCGGGAAGGAAAGGATGGTCGGGAAGGACAGGATGGTCGGGAAGGAAGGGATGGTCGGGAAGGACAGGATGGTCGGGAAGGGCAGGATGGTCGGGAAGGACAGGATGGTCGGGAAGGAAGAGATGGTCAGGAAGGACAGGATGGTCGGGAAGGACATAATATTCGGGAAGGACAGGATGGTCGGGAAGGAAGGGATGGTCGGGAAGGACAGGATGGTCGGGAAGGACGGGATGGTCGGGAAGGACAGGATGGTTGGTCGGGAGGGACAGGATGGTCGGGAAGGACAGGATGGTTGGTCGGGAGGGACAGGATGGTCGGGAAGGGCAGGATGGTCGGGAAGGACAGGATGGTCGGGAAGGACAGGATGGTGGGGAAGGACAGGATCGTCGAGAAGGACAGGATGGTCGGGAAGGACAGGATGGTCGGGAAGGACAGGATGGTCGGGAAGGACAGGATGGTCGGGAAGGACAGGATGGTCGGGAAGGAAGAGATGGTCGGGAAGGACAGAATGGTCGGGAAGGACAGGATGGTCGGGAAGGACAGGATTGTCGGGAAGGAAGGGATGGTCGGGAAGGACAGGATGGTCGGAAAAGACGGGATGGTCGGGAAGGACGGGATGGTCGGGAAGGACAGGATGGTCGGGAAGGAAGGGATGGTCGGGAAGGACAGGATGGTCGGGAAGGACAGGATGGTCGGGAAGGACAGGATGGTCGGGAAGGACAGGATGGTCGGGAAGGACAAGATGGTCGGGAAGGACAGAATGGTCGGGAAGGACAGGATGGTCGGGAAGGAAGGGATGGTCGGGAAGGAATAGATGGTCGGGATGGACAGGATGGTCGGGAAGGACAGGATGGTCAGGAAGGACAGGATGGTCGGGATGGAAGAGATGGTCGGGAAGGACAAGATGGTCGGGAAGGACGGGATGGTCGGGAAGGACAGGATGGTCGGGAAAGACGGGATGGTCGGGAAGGACAGGATGGTTGGTCGGGAGGGATAGGATGGTCGGGAAGGACAGGATGGTAGGTCGGGACGGACAGGATGGTCGGGAAGGACAGGATGGTCGGGAAGGACAGGATGGTCGGGAAGCACAGGGTGGTTGGGATGGACGGGATGGTCGGGAAAGACAGGATGGTCGGGAAGGACAGGATAGTTGGTCGGGAAGGACAGGATGGTCGGGAAGGACGGGATGCTCGGGAAGGACAGGATGGTCGGGAAGGACAGGATGGTCGGGAAGGACAGGATGGTCGGGAAGGACAGGATAGTCGGGAAGGAAGAGATGGTCGGGAAGGAAAGGATGGTCGGGAAGGACAGGATAGTCGGGAAGGGCAGGATGGTCGGGAAGGACAGGATGGTCGGGAAGCACAGGATGGTTGGGATGGACGGGATGGTCGGGAAAGACAGGATAGTCGGGAAGGACAGGATGGTTGGTCGGGTAGGACAGGATGGTCGGGAAGGACGGGATGCTCGGGAAGGACAGGATGGTCGGGAAGGACAGGATGGTCGGGAAGGACAGGATGGTCGGGAAGGACAGGATGGTCGGGAAGGAAGAGATGGTCGGGAAGGGAAGGATGGTCGGGAAGGACAGGATGGTCGGGAAGGAAGGGATGGTCGGGAAGGACAGGATGGTCGGGAAGGAAGAGATGGTCGGGAAGGACAGGATGGTCGGGAAGGGCAGGATGGTCGGGAAGGACAGGATGGTTGGGAAGGAAGAGATGGTCGGGAAGGACAGGATGGTCGGGAAGGACATAATGGTCGGGAAGGACAGGATGGTCGGGAAGGAAGGGATGGTCGGGAAGGACAGGATGGTCGGGAAGGACGGGATGGTCGGGAAGGACAGGATGGTTGGTCGGGAGGGACAGGATCGTCGGGAAGGACAGGATGGTTGGTCGGGAGGGACAGGATGGTCGGGAAGGACAGGATGGTCGGGAAGGACAGGATGGTCGGGAAGGACAGGATAATGGGGAAGGACAGGATCGTCGGGAAGGACAGGATGGTCGGGAAGGACAGGATGGTCGGGAAGGACAGGATGGTCGGGAAGGACAGGATGGTCGGGAAGGACAGGATGGTCGGGAAGGAAGAGATGGTTGGGAAGGACAGGATGGTCGGGAAGGATAGGATGGTCGGGAAGGACAGAATTGTCGGGAAGGAAGGGATGGTCGGGAAGGACAGGATGGTCGGAAAAGACGGGATGGTCGGGAAGGACGGGATGGTCGGGAAGGACAGGATGGTCGGGAAGGAAGAGATGGTCGGGAAGGACAGGATGGTCGGGAAGGACAGGATGGTCGGGAAGGACAGGATGGTCGGGAAGGACAAGATGGTCGGGAAGGACAAGATGGTCGGGAAGGACAGAATGGTCGGGAAGGACAGGATGGTCGGGAAGGAAGGGATGGTCGGGAAGGAAGAGATGGTCGGGAAGGACAGGATGGTCGGGAAGGACAGGATGGTCAGGAAGGACAGGATGGTCGGGATGGAAGAGATGGTCGGGAAGGACAAGATGGTCGGGAAGGACGGGATGGTCGGGAAGGACAGGATGGTCGGAAAGGAAGGGATATAAGGGAAGGACAGGATGGTCGGGAAAGACGGGATGGTCGGGAATGAAGAGATGGTCGGGAAGGACAGAATGGTCGGGAAGGACGGGATGGTCGGGAAGGACAGGATGGTCGGGAAAGAAGGGATGGTCGGGAAGGACAGGATGGTCGGGAAGGAAGAGATGGTCGGGAAGGACAGGATGGTCGGGAAGGGCAGGATGGTCGGGAAGGACAGGATGGTTGGGAAGGAAGAGATGGTCGGGAAGGACAGGATGGTCGGGAAGGACATAATGGTCGGGAAGGACAGGATGGTCGGGAAGGAAGGGATGGTCGGGAAGGACAGGATGGTCGGGAAGGACGGGATGGTCGTGAAGGACAGGATGGTTGGTCGGGAGGGACAGGATGGTCGGGAAGGACAGGATGGTTGGTCGGGAGGGACAGGATGGTCGGGAAGGACAGGATGGTCGGGAAGGACAGGATGGTCGGGAAGGACAGGATGGTGAGGAAGGACAGGATCGTCGGGAAGGACAGGATGGTCGGGAAGGACAGGATGGTCGGGAAGGACAGGATGGTCGGGAAGGACAGGATGGTCGGGAAGGACAGGATGGTCGGGAAGGACAGGATGGTCGGGAAGGAAGAGATGGTCGGGAAGGACAGGATGGTCGGGAAGGACAGAATTGTCGGGAAGGAAGGAATGGTCGGGAAGGACAGGATGGTCGGAAAAGACGGGATGGTCGGGAAGGACGGGATGGTCGGGAAGGACAGGATGGTCGGGAAGGAAGAGATGGTCGGGAAGGACAGGATGGTCGGGAAGGACAGGATGGTCGGGAAGGACAGGATGGTCAGGAAGGACAAGATGGTCGGGAAGGACAAGATGGTCGGGAAGGACAGAATGGTCGGGAAGGACAGGATGGTCGGGAAGGAAGGGATGGTCGGGAAGGAAGAGATGGTCGGGAAGGACAGGATGGTCGGGAAGGACAGGATGGTCAGGAAGGACAGGATGGTCGGGATGGAAGAGATGGTCGGGAAGGACAAGATGGTCGGGAAGGACGGGATGGTCGGGAAGGACAGGATGGTCGGGAAGGACGGGATGGTCGGGAAGGAAGAGATGGTCGGGAAGGACAGAATGGTCGGGAAGGACGGGATTGTCGGGAAGGACAGGATGGTCGGGAAAGAAGGGATGGTCGGGAAGGACAGGATGGTCGGGAAGGACGGGATGGTCGGGAAGGACAGGATGGTTGGTCGGGAGGGACACGATGGTCGGGAAGGACACGATGGTAGGTCGGGAGGGACAGGATGGTCGGGAAGGACAGGATGGTCGGGAAGGAAGGGATATAAGGGAAGGACAGGATGGTCGGGAAGGACGGGATGGTCGGGAATGAAGAGATGGTCGGGAAGGACAGAATGGTCGGGAAGGACGGGATGGTCGGGAAGGACAGGATGGTCGGGAAAGAAGGGATGGTCGGGAAGGACAGGATGGTCGGGAAGGAAGAGATGGTCGGGAAGGACAGGATGGTCGGGAAGGGCAGGATGGTCGGGAAGGACAGGATGGTTGGGAAGGAAGAGATGGTCGGGAAGGACAGGATGGTCGGGAAGGACATAATGGTCGGGAAGGACAGGATGGTCGGGAAGGAAGGGATGGTCGGGAAGGACAGGATGGTCGGGAAGGACGGGATGGTCGTGAAGGACAGGATGGTTGGTCGGGAGGGACAGGATGGTCGGGAAGGACAGGATGGTTGGTCGGTAGGGACAGGATGGTCGGGAAGGACAGGATGGTCGGGAAGGACAGGATGGTCGGGAAGGACAGGATGGTGAGGAAGGACAGGATCGTCGGGAAGGACAGGATGGTCGGGAAGGACAGGATGGTCGGGAAGGACAGGATGGTCGGGAAGGACAGGATGGTCGGGAAGGACAGGATGGTCGGGAAGGACAGGATGGTCGGGAAGGAAGAGATGGTCGGGAAGGACAGGATGGTCGGGAAGGACAGAATTGTCGGGAAGGAAGGAATGGTCGGGAAGGACAGGATGGTCGGAAAAGACGGGATGGTCGGGAAGGACGGGATGGTCGGGAAGGACAGGATGGTCGGGAAGGAAGAGATGGTCGGGAAGGACAGGATGGTCGGGAAGGACAGGATGGTCGGGAAGGACAGGATGGTCGGGAAGGACAAGATGGTCGGGAAGGACAAGATGGTCGGGAAGGACAGAATGGTCGGGAAGGACAGGATGGTCGGGAAGGAAGGGATGGTCGGGAAGGAAGAGATGGTCGGGAAGGACAGGATGGTCGGGAAGGACAGGATGGTCAGGAAGGACAGGATGGTCGGGATGGAAGAGATGGTCGGGAAGGACAAGATGGTCGGGAAGGACGGGATGGTCGGGAAGGACAGGATGGTCGGGAAGGACGGGATGGTCGGGAAGGAAGAGATGGTCGGGAAGGACAGAATGGTCGGGAAGGACGGGATTGTCGGGAAGGACAGGATGGTCGGGAAAGAAGGGATGGTCGGGAAGGACAGGATGGTCGGGAAGGACGGGATGGTCGGGAAGGACAGGATGGTTGGTCGGGAGGGACACGATGGTCGGGAAGGACACGATGGTAGGTCGGGAGGGACAGGATGGTCGGGAAGGACAGGATGGTCGGGAAGGACAGGATGGTCGGGAAGGACAGGATGGTCGGGAAGGACAGGATGGTCGGGAAGGACAGGATGGTTGGGAAGGACGGGATGGTCGGGAAAGACAGGATGGTCGGGAAGGACAGGATGGTCGGGAAGGACAGGATGGTTGGTCGGGAAGGACAGGATGGTCGGGAAGGACGGGATGCTCGGGAAGGACAGGATGGTCGGGAAGGACAGGATGGTCGGGAAGGACAGGATGGTCGGGAAGGAAGGGATGGTCGGGAAGGACAGGATGGTCGGGAAGGACAGGATGGTCGGGAAGGAAGAGATGGTCGGGAAGGACAGGATGGTCGGAAAGGACAGGATGGTCGGGAAAGAAGGGATGGTCGGGAAGGACAGGATGGTGGGATAGGACGGGATGGTCGGGAAGGACGGGATGGTCGGGAAGAACAGGATGGTCGGGAAGGAAGAGATGGTCGGGAAGGACAGGATGGTCGGGAAGGGCAGGATGGTCGGGATGGACAGGATGGTCGGGAAGGAAGAGATGGTCGGGAAGGACAGGATGGTCGGGAAGGACAGGATGGTCGGGAAGGACAGGATGGTCGGGAAGGACAGGATGGTCGGGAAGGACAGGATGGTTGGGAAGGAAGAGATGGTCGGGAAGGACAGGATGGTCGGGAAGGACAATATACTCGGGAAGGACAGGATGGTCGGGAAGGAAGGGATGGTCGGGAAGGACAGGATGGTCGGAAAAGACGGAATGGTCTGGAAGGAAGGGATGGTCGGGAAGGAAGAGATGGTCGGGAAGGACAAGATGGTCGGGAAGGACAGGATGGTCGGGAAGGACAGGATGGTCGGGAAGGACAGGATGGTCGGGAAGGACAGGATGGTCGGGAAGGAAGAGATGGTCGGGAAGGACAGAATGGTCGGGAAGGACAGGATGGTCGGGAAGGAAGGGATGGTCGGGAAGGAAGAGATGGTCGGGAAGGACAAGATGGTCGGGAAGGACGGGATGGTCGGGAAGGACAGGATGGTCGGAAAGGAAGGGATGGTCGGGAAGGACTGGATGGTCGGGAAGGACGGGATGGTCGGGAAGGAAGAGATGGTCGGGTAGGACTGGATGGTCGGGAAGGACAGGATGGTCGGGAAGGAAGGGATGGTCGGGAAGGACAGGATGGTCGGGAAGGACGGGATGGTCGGGAAGGACAGGATGGTTGGTCGGGAGGGATAAGATGGTCGGGAAGGACAGGATGGTAGGTCGGGACAGACAGGATGGTCGGGAAGGACAGGATGGTCGGGAAGGACAGGATGGTCGGGAAGGACAAGATGGTCGGGAAGGACAGGATGGTCGGGAAGGACAGGATGGTCGGGAAGGACAGGATGGTCGGGAAGGACAGGATGGTCGGGAAGGACAGGATGGTCGGGAAGGACGGGATGGTCGGAAAGGACAGGATGGTTGGTCGGGAGGGATAGGATGGTCGGGAAGGACAGGATGGTAGGTCGGGAAGGACAGGATGGTCGGGAAGGACAGGATGGTCGGGAAGGACAGGATGGTCGGGAAGCACAGGATGGTTGGGAAGGACGGGATGGTCGGGAAAGACAGGATGGTCGGGAAGGACAGGATGGTTGGTCGGGAAGGACAAGATGGTCGGGAAGGACGGGATGCTCGGGAAGGACAGGATGGTCGGGAAGGACAGGATGGTCGGGAAGGACAGGAAGGTCGGGAAGGACAGGATTGTCGGGAAGGAAGAGATGGTCGGGAAGGAAAGGATGGTCGGGAAGGACAGGATGGTCGGGAAGGAAGGGATGGTCGGGAAGGACAGGATGGTCGGGAAGGAAGAGATGGTCGGGAAGGACAGGATGGTCGGGAAGGGCAGGATGGTCGGGAAGGACAGGATGGTCGGGAAGGAAGAGATGGTCGGGAAGGACAGGATGGTCGGGAAGGACATAATGGTCGGGAAGGACAGGATGGTCGGGAAGGAAGGGATGGTCGGGAAGGACAGGATGGTCGGGAAGGACGGGATGGTCGGGAAGGACAGGATGGTTGGTCGGGAGTGACAGGATGGTCGGGAAGGACAGGATGGTTGGTCGGGAGGGACAGGATGGTCGGGAAGGACAGGATGGTCGGGAAGGACAGGATGGTCGGGAAGGACAGGATGGTGGGGAAGGACAGGATCGTCGGGAAGGACAGGATGGTCGGGAAGGACAGGATGGTCGGGAAGGATAAGATGGTCGGGAAGGACAGGATGGTCGGGAAGGACAGGATGGTCGGGAAGGAAGAGATGGTTGGGAAGGACAGGATGGTCGGGAAGGACAGGATGGTCGGGAAGGACAGGATTGTCGGGAAGGAAGGGATGGTCGGGAAGGACAGGATGGTCGGAAAAGACGGGATGGTCGGGAAGGACGGGATGGTCGGGAAGGACAGGATGGTCGGGAAGGAAGGGATGGTCGGAAAGGGAAAGATGGTCGGGAAGGACAAGATGGTCGGGAAGGACGGGATGGTCGGGAAGGACAGGATGGTCGGGAAGGACAGGATGGTCGGGAAGGACAGGATGGTCGGGAAGGACAGGATGGTCGGGAAGGACAGGATGGTCGGGAAGGAAGAGATGGTCGGGAAGGAAAGGATGGTCGGGAAGGACAGGATGGTCGGGAAGGAAGGGATGGTCGGGAAGGACAGGATGGTCGGGAAGGAAGAGATGGTCGGGAAGGACAGGATGGTCGGGAAGGGCAGGATGGTCGGGAAGGACAGGATGGTTGGGAAGGAAGAGATGGTCGGGAAGGACAGGATGGTCGGGAAGGACATAATGGTCGGGAAGGACAGGATGGTCGGGAAGGAAGGGATGGTCGGGAAGGACAGGATGGTCGGGAAGGACGGGATGGTCGGGAAGGACAGGATGGTTGGTCGGGAAGGACAGGATGGTCGGGAAGGACAGGATGTTGGTCGGGAAGGGACAGGATGGTCGGGAAGGACAGGATGGTCGGGAAGGACAGGATGGTCGGGAAGGACAGGATGGTCGGGAAGGACAGGATGGTCGGGAAGGACAGGATGGTCGGGAAGGACAGGATGGTCGGGAAGGACAGGATGGTCGGGAAGGACAGGATGGTCGGGAAGGACAGGATGGTCGGGAAGGACAGGATGGTCGGGAAGGACAGGATGGTCGGGAAGGAAGAGATGGTCGGGAAGGACAGGATGGTCGGGAAGGACAGGATGGTCGGGAAGGACAGGATGGTCGGGAAGGAAGGATGGTCGGGAAGGACAGGATGGTCGGAAAGGACAGGGATGGTCGGGAAGGACAGGGATGGTCGGGAAGGACAGGATGGTCGGGAAGGAAGAGATGGTCGGGAAGGACAGGATGGTCGGGAAGGACAGGATGGTCGGGAAGGACAGGATGGTCGGGAAGGACAGGATGGTCGGGAAGGACAGGATGGTCGGGAAGGACAGGATGGTCGGGAAGGACAGGATGGTCGGGAAGGACAAGATGGTCGGGAAGGACAGAATGGTCGGGAAGGACAGGATGGTCGGGAAGGAAGGGATGGTCGGGAAGGAAGAGATGGTCGGGAAGGACAGGATGGTCGGGAAGGACAGGATGGTCAGGGAAGGACAGGATGGTCGGGAATGGAAGAGATGGTCGGGAAGGACAAGATGGTCGGGAAGGACAGGGATGGTCGGGAAGGACAGGATGGTCGGAAAGGAAGGGATGGTCGGGAAGGACAGGATGGTCGGGAAGGACGGGATGGTCGGGAAGGAAGAGATGGTCGGGAAGGACAGAATGGTCGGGAAAGAAGGGATGGTCGGGAAGGACAGGATGGTCGGGAAGGAAGAGATGGTCGGGAAGGACAGGATGGTCGGGAAGGGCGGGATGGTCGGGAAGGACAGGATGGTTGGGAAGGAAAAGATGGTCGGGAAGGACAGGATGGTCGGGAAGGACATAATGGTCGGGAAGGACAGGATGGTCGGGAAGGAAGGGATGGTCGGGAAGAACAGGATGGTCGGGAAGGACGGGATGGTCGGGAAGGACAGGATGGTTGGTTGGGAGGGACAGGATGGTCGGGAAGGACAGGATGGTTGGTCGGGAGGGACAGGATGGTCGGGAAGGACAGGATGGTCGGGAAGGACAGGATGGTCGGGAAGGACAGGATGGTGAGGAAGGACAGGATCGTCGGGAAGGACAGGATGGTCGGGAAGGACAGGATGGTCGGGAAGGACAGGATGGTCGGGAAGGACAGGATGGTCGGGAAGGACAGGATGGTCGGGAAGGAAGAGATGGTCGGGAAGGACAGGATGGTCGGGAAGGACAGGATGGTCGGGAAGGACAGAATTGTCGGGAAGGAAGGAATGGTCGGGAAGGACAGGATGGTCGGAAAAGATGGGATGGTCGGGAAGGACGGGATGGTCGGGAAGGACAGGATGGTCGGGAAGGAAGAGATGGTCGGGAAGGACAGGATGGTCGGGAAGGACAGGATGGTCGGGAAGGACAGGATGGTCGGGAAGGACAAGATGGTCGGGAAGGACAAGATGGTCGGGAAGGACAGAATGGTCGGGAAGGACAGGATGGTCGGGAAGGAAGGGATGGTCGGGAAGGAAGAGATGGTCGGGAAGGACAGGATGGTCGGGAAGGACAGGATGGTCAGGAAGGACAGGATGGTCGGGATGGAAGAGATGGTCGGGAAGGACAAGATGGTCGGGAAGGACGGGATGGTCGGGAAGGACAGGATGGTCGGAAAGGAAGGGATGGTCGGGAAGGACAGGATGGTCGGGAAGGACGTGATGGTCGGGAAGGAAGAGATGGTCGGGAAGGACAGAATGGTCGGGAAGGACGGGATGGTCGGGAAGGACAGGATGGTCGGGAAAGAAGGGATGGTCGGGAAGGACAGGATGGTCGGGAAGGACGGGATGGTCGGGAAGGACAGGATGGTTGGTCGGGAGGGACACGATGGTCGGGAAGGACAGGATGGTAGGTCGGGAGGGACAGGATGGTCGGGAAGGACAGGATGGTCGGGAAGGACAGGATGGTCGGGAAGGACAGGATGGTCGGGAAGGACAGGATGGTTGGGAAGAACGGGATGGTCGGGAAAGACAGGATGGTCGGGAAGGACAGGATGGTCGGGAAGGACAGGATGGTTGGTCGGGAAGGACAGGATGGTCGGGAAGGACGGGATGCTCGGAAAGGACAGGATGGTAGGGAAGGACAGGATGGTCGGGAAGGACAGGATGGTCGGAAAGGAAGGGATGGTCGGGAAGGACAGGATGGTCGGGAAGGACAGGATGGTCGGGAAGGAAGAGATGGTCGGGAAGGACAGGATGGTCGGAAAGGACAGGATGGTCGGGAAGGAAGGGATGGTCGGGAAGGACAGGATGGTGGGATAGGACGCGATGGTCGGGAAGGACGGGATGGTCGGGAAGAACAGGATGGTCGGGAAGGAAGAGATGGTCCGGAAGGACAGGATGGTCGGGAAGGGCAGGATGGTCGGGAAGGACAGGATGGTCGGGAAGGAAGAGATGGTCGGGAAGGACAGGATGGTCGGGAAGGACAGAATGGTCGGGAAGGACAGGATGGTCGGGAAGGAAGGGATGGTCGGGAAGGACAGGATGGTCGGGAAGGACGGGATGGTCGGTAAGGACAGGATGGTGTCGGGAAGGACAGGATGGTCGGGAAGGACAGGATGGTGGTCGGGAAGGGACAGGATGGTCGGGAAGGACAGGATGGTCGGGAAGGACAGGATGGTCGGGAAGGACAGGATGGTCGGGAAGGACAGGATGGTCGGGAAGGACAGGATAGTTGGTCGGGAAGGACAGGACAGTTGTGATGGTCGGGATGGTCGGGAAGTACAGGATGGTCGGGAAGGACAGGATGCTCGGGAAGGACAGGATGGTCGTGAAGGACAGGATGGTCGGGAAGGACTCGACGGTCGGGAAGGACAGGATGGTCGGGAAGGACAGGATGGTCGGGAAGGACTCGACGGTCGGGAAGGACAGGATGGTGGGGAAGGACGGGATGGTCGGGAAGGACCGGATGGTCGGGAAGGACAGGATGGTCGGGAAGGACATGATGGTCGGGAAGGACAGGATGGTCGGGAAGGACAGGATGGTCGGGAAGGACAGGATGCTCGGGAAGGACAGGATGGTCGGGAAGGACAGGATGGTCGGGAAGGAAGGGATGGTCGGGAAGGACAGGATGGTCGGGAAGGACAGGATGGTCGGGAAGGACGGGATGGTCGGGAAGGACAGGATGGTCAGGAAGGACAGGATGGTCGGGAAGGACAGGATGGTCGGGAAGGACAGGATGGTCGGGAAGGACAGGATGGTCGGGAAGGACAGGATGGTCGGGAAGGACAGGATGGTCGGGAAGGACAGGATGGTCGGGAAGGACAGGATGGTCGGGAAGGACAGGATGGTCGGGAAGGACCGGATGGTCGGGAAGGACAGGATGGTTGGGAAGGAAGAGATGGTCGGGAAGGACAAAATTCCCGGGAAGGACAATATGGTCGGGAAGGACAGGATGGTTGGGAAGGAAGAGATGGTCGGGAAGGACAAAATTCCCGGGAAGGACAATATGGTCGGAAAGGACAGTATGGTCGGGAAGGAAGGGATGGTCGGGAAGGACAGGATAGTCGGAAAAGACGGGATGGTCGGGAAGGACGGGATGGTCGGGAAGGACAGGATGGTCGGGAAGGAAGAGATGGTCGGGAAGGACAGAATGGCCGGGAAGGACAGGATGGTCGGGAAGGAAGGGATGGTCGGGAAGGAAGAGATGGTCGGGAAGGACAAGATGGTCGGGAAGGACAGGTTGGTCGGGAAGGACAGGATGGTCGGGAAGGACAGGAAGGTCGGGAAGGACAGGATGGTCGGGAAGGAAGAGATGGTCGGGAAGGACAGAATGGTCGGGAAGGACAGGATAGTCGGGAAGGAAGGGATGGTCGGGAAGGAAGAGATGGTCGGGAAGGACAAGGATGGTCGGGAAGGACAGGGATGGTCGGGAAGGACAGGATGGTCGGAAAGGAAGGGATGGTCGGGAAGGACAGGATGGTCGGGAAGGACGGGATGGTCGGGAAGGAAGAGATGGTCGGGAAGGAAAGGATGGTCGGGAAGGACTGGATGGTCGGGAAGGACAGGATGGTCGGGAAGGAAGGGATGGTCGGGAAGGACAGGATGGTCGGGAAGGACGGGATGGTAGGGAAGGACAGGATGGTGGTCGGGAAGGGATAGGATGGTCGGGAAGGACAGGATGGGTCGGGAAGGACAGGATGGTCGGGAAGGACAGGATGGTCGGGAAGGACAGGATGGTCGGGAAGGACAGGATGGTCGGGAAGGACAGGATGGTCGGGAAGGACGGGATGGTCGGGAAAGGACAGGATGGTCGGGAAGGACAGGATGGTGGTCGGGAAGGACAGGATGGTCGGGAAGGACAGGATGGTCGGGAAGGACAGGATGGTCGGGAAGGACAGGATGGTCGGGAAGGACAGGATGGTCGGGAAGGACAGGATGGTCGGGAAGGAAGAGATGGTCGGGAAGGACAGGATGGTCGGGAAGGACAGGATGGTCGGGAAGGAAGGGATGGTCGGGAAGGACAGGATGGTCGGGAAGGAAGAGATGGTCGGGAAGGACAGGATGGTCAGGGAAGGGACAGGATGGTCGGGAAGGACAGGATGGTCGGGAAGGAAAGAGATGGTCGGGAAGGACAGGATGGTCGGGAAGGACAGAATGGTCGGGAAGGACAGGATGGTCAGGAAGGAAGGGATGGTCGGGAAGGACAGGATGGTCGGGAAGGACGGGATGGTCGGGAAGGACAGGATGGTTGGTCGGGAAGGACAGGATGGTCGGGAAGGACAGGATGGTGGTCGGGAAGGGACAGGATGGTCGGGAAGGACAGGATGGTCGGGAAGGACAGGATGGTCGGGAAGGACAGGATGGTCGGGAAGGACAGGATGGTCGGGAAGGACAGGATGGTCGGGAAGGACAGGATGGTCGGGAAGGACAGGATGGTCGGGAAGGACAGGATGGTCGGGAAGGAAGAGATGGTCGGGAAGGACAGGATGGTCGGGAAGGACAGGATGGTCGGGAAGGACAGGATGGTCGGGAAGGAAGGGATGGTCGGGAAGGACAGGATGGTCGGAAAGACGGGATGGTCGGGAAGGACGGGATGGTCGGGAAGGACAGGATGGTCGGGAAGGAAGAGATGGTCGGGAAGGACAGAATGGTCGGGAAGGACAGGATGGTCGGGAAGGAAGGGATGGTCGGGAAGGACAGGATGGTCAGGAAGGACAGGATGGTCGGGAAGGACAGGATGGTCGGGAAGGACAGGATGGTCGGGAAGGACAGGATGGTCGGGAAGGACAGGATGGTCGGGAAGGACAGGATGGTCGGGAAGGACAGGATGGTCGGGAAGGACAGGATGGTCGGGAAGGACAGGATGGTCGGGAAGGACCGGATGGTCGGGAAGGACAGGATGGTTGGGAAGGAAGAGATGGTCGGGAAGGACAGGATGGCCGGGAAGGACAATATGGTCGGGAAGGACAGGATGGTCGGGAAGGAAGGGATGGTCGGGAAGGACAGGATGGTCGGAAAAGACGGGATGGTCGGGAAGGACGGGATGGTCGGGAAGGACAGGATGGTCGGGAAGGAAGAGATGGTCGGGAAGGACAGAATGGCCGGGAAGGACAGGATGGTCGGGAAGGAAGGGATGGTCGGGAAGGAAGAGATGGTCGGGAAGGACAAGATGGTCGGGAAGGACAGGACGGTCGGGAAGGACAGGATGGTCGGAAAGGAAGGGATGGTCGGGAAGGACAGGATGGTCGGGAAGGACGGGATGGTCGGGAAGGAAGAGATTGTCGGGAAGGAAAGAATGGTCGGGAATGACTGGATGGTCGGGAAGGACAGGATGGTCGGGAAGGAAGGGATGGTCGGGAAGGACAAGATGGTCGGGAAGGACGGGATGGTCGGGAAGGACAGGATGGTGGTCGGGAGGGATAGGATGGTCGGGAAGGACAGGATGGTAGGTCGGGACGGACAGGATGGTCGGGAAGGACAGGATGGTCGGGAAGGACCGGATGGTCGGGAAGGACAGGATGGTCGGGAAGGACAGGATGGTTGGGAAGGACGGGATGGTCGGGAAAGGACAGGATGGTCGGGAAGGACAGGATAATTGGTCGGGAAGGACAGGATGGTCGGGAAGGACGGGATGCTCGGGAAGGACAGGATGGTCAGGAAGGACAGGATGGTCGGGAAGGACAGGATGGTCGGGAAGGACAGGATGGTCGGGAAGGAAGAGATGGTCGGGAAGGAAAGGATGGTCGGGAAGGACAGGATGGTCGGGAAGGAAGGGATGGTCGGGAAGGACAGGATGGTCGGGAAGGAAGAGATGGTCGGGAAGGACAGGATGGTCGGGAAGGGCAGGATGGTCGGGAAGACAGGATGGTCGGGAAGAAAGAGATGGTCGGGAAGGACTGGATGGTCGGGAAGGACAGGATGGTCGGGAAGGACAGGATGGTCGGGAAGGAAGGGATGGTCGGGAAGGACAGGATGGTCGGGAAGGACAGGATGGTCGGGAAGGACAGGATGGTCGGGAAGGACAGGATGGTCGGGAAGGACAGGATGGTCGGGAAGGAAGGATGGTCGGGAAGGACAGGATGGTCGGGAAGGACAGGATGGTCGGGAAGGACAGGATGGTCGGGAAGGACAGGATGGTCGGGAAGGACAGGATGGTCGGAAAGACGGGATGGTCGGGAAGGACAGGGATGGTCGGGAAGGACAGGATGGTCGGGAAGGAAGAGATGGTCGGGAAGGACAGGATGGTCGGGAAGGACAGGATGGTCGGGAAGGACAGGATGGTCGGGAAGGACAGGATGGTCGGGAAGGACAAGATGGTCGGGAAGGACAGGATGGTCGGGAAGGACAGGATGGTCGGGAAGGAAGGGATGGTCGGGAAGGAAGAGATGGTCGGGAAGGACAGGATGGTCGGGAAGGACAGGATGGTCAGGAAGGACAGGATGGTCGGGATGGAAGAGATGGTCGGGAAGGACAAGATGGTCGGGAAGGACGGGATGGTCGGGAAGGACAGGATGGTCGGAAAGGAAGGGATGGTCGGGAAGGACAGGATGGTCGGGAAGGACGGGATGGTCGGGAAGGAAGAGATGGTCGGGAAGGACAGAATGGTCGGGAAGGACGGGATGGTCGGGAAGGACAGGATGGTCGAGAAGGAAGGGATGGTCGGGAAGGACAGGATGGTCGGGAAGGACGGGATGGTCAGGAAGGACAGGATGGTTGGTCGGGAAGGACAGGATGGTCGGGAAGGACAGGATGGTCGGGAAGGACAGGATGGTCGGGAAGGACAGGATGGTTGGGAAGGACGGGATGGTCGAGAAAGACAGGATGGTCGGGAAGGACGGGATGGTCGGGAAGGAAGAGATGGTCGGGAAGGAAAGAATGGTCGGGAAGGACAGGATGGTCGGGAAGGACAGGATGGTCGGGAAGGAAGGGATGGTCGGGAAGGACAGGATGGTCGGGAAGGACGGGATGGTCGGGAAGGACAGGATGGTGGTCGGGAGGGACAGGATGGTCGGGAAGGACAGGATGGGTCGGGAAGGACAGGATGGTCGGGAAGGACAGGATGGTCGGGAAGGACAGGATGGTCGGGAAGGACAGGATGGTCGGGAAGGACAGGATGGTCGGGAAGGACAGGGATGGTCGGGAAGGACAGGATGGTCGGGAAGGACAGGATATGGTCGGGAAGGACAGGATGGTCGGGAAGGACAGGATGGTCGGGAAGGACAGGATGGTCGGGAAGGACAGGATGGTCGGGAAGGACAGGATGGTCGGGAAGGACAGGATGGTCGGGAAGGACAGAGATGGTCGGGAAGGAAAGGATGGTCGGGAAGGACAGGATGGTCGGGAAGGAAGGGATGGTCGGGAAGGACAGGATGGTCGGGAAGGAAGAGATGGTCGGGAAGGACAGGATGGTCGGGAAGGGCAGGATGGTCGGGAAGGACAGGATGGTCGGGAAGAAAGAGATGGTCGGGAAGGATTGGATGGTCGGGAAGGACATAATGGTCGGGAAGGACAGGATGGTCAGGAAGGAAGGGATGGTCGGGAAGGACAGGATGGTCGGGAAGGACAGGATGGTCGGGAAGGACAGGATGGTCGGGAAGGACAGGATGGTCGGGAAGGACAGGATGGTCGGGAAGGACAGGATGGTCGGGAAGGACAGGATGGTCGGGAAGGATAGGATGGTCGGAAAGGACCGGATGGTCGGGAAGGACAGGATGGTTGGGAAGGAAGAGATGGTCGGGAAGGACAGGATGGCCGGGAAGGACAATATGGTCGGGAAGGACAGGATGGTCGGGAAGGAAGGGATGGTCGGGAAGGACAGGATGGTCGGAAAAGACGGGATGGTCGGGAAGGACGGGATGGTCGGGAAGGACAGGATGGTCGGGAAGGAAGAGATGGTCGGGAAGGACAGAATGGCCGGGAAGGACAGGATGGTCGGGAAGGAAGGGATGGTCGGGAAGGAAGAGATGGTCGGGAAGGACAAGATGGTCGGGAAGGACAGGACGGTCGGGAAGGACAGGATGGTCGGAAAGGAAGGGATGGTCGGGAAGGACAGGATGGTCGGGAAGGACGGGATGGTCGGGAAGGAAGAGATTGTCGGGAAGGAAAGAATGGTCGGGAATGACTGGATGGTCGGGAAGGACAGGATGGTCGGGAAGGAAGGGATGGTCGGGAAGGACAAGATGGTCGGGAAGGACGGGATGGTCGGGAAGGACAGGATGGTTGGTCGGGAGGGATAGGATGGTCGGGAAGGACAGGATGGTAGGTCGGGACGGACAGGATGGTCGGGAAGGACAGGATGGTCGGGAAGGACCGGATGGTCGGGAAGGACAGGATGGTCGGGAAGGACAGGATGGTTGGGAAGGACGGGATGGTCGGGAAAGACAGGATGGTCGGGAAGGACAGGATAATTGGTCGGGAAGGACAGGATGGTCGGGAAGGACGGGATGCTCGGGAAGGACAGGATGGTCAGGAAGGACAGGATGGTCGGGAAGGACAGGATGGTCGGGAAGGACAGGATGGTCGGGAAGGAAGAGATGGTCGGGAAGGAAAGGATGGTCGGGAAGGACAGGATGGTCGGGAAGGAAGGGATGGTCGGGAAGGACAGGATGGTCGGGAAGGAAGAGATGGTCGGGAAGGACAGGATGGTCGGGAAGGGCAGGATGGTCGGGAAAGGACAGGATGGTCGGGAAGAAAGAGATGGTCGGGAAGGATTGGATGGTCGGGAAGGACATAATGGTCGGGAAGGACAGGATGGTCAGGAAGGAAGGGATGGTCGGGAAGGACAGGATGGTCGGGAAGGACAGGATGGTCGGGAAGGACAGGATGGTCGGGAAGGACAGGATGGTCGGGAAGGACAGCATGGTCGGGAAGGAAGAGATGGTCGGGAAGGACAGGATGGTCGGGAAGGACAGGATGGTCGGGAAGGACAGGATGGTCGGGAAGGACAGGATGGTCGGGAAGGACAGGATGGTCGGAAAGGACGGGATGGTCGGCATGGACGGGATGGTCGGGAAGGGCAGGATGGTCGGGAAAGAAGAGATGGTCGGGAAGGACAGGATGGTCGGGAAGGACAGGATGGTCGGGAAGGACAGGATGGTCGGGAAGGACAGGATGGTCGGGATGGACAAGATGGTCGGGAAGGACAGAATGGTCGGGAAGGACAGGATGGTCGGGAAGGAAGGGATGGTCGGGAAGGAAGAGATGGTCGGGAAGGACAGGATGGTCGGGAAGGACAGGATGGTCAGGAAGGACAGGATGGTCGGGATGGAAGAGATGGTCGGGAAGGACAAGATGGTCGGGAAGGACGGGATGGTCGGGAAGGACAGGATGGTCGGAAAGGAAGGGATGGTCGGGAAGGACAGGATGGTCGGGAAGGACGGGATGGTCGGGAAGGAAGAGATGGTCGGGAAGGACAGAATGGTCGGGAAGGACGGGATGGTCGGGAAGGACAGGATGGTCGAGAAGGAAGGGATGGTCGGGAAGGACAGGATGGTCGGGAAGGACGGGATGGTCAGGAAGGACAGGATGGTTGGTCGGGAAGGACAGGATGGTCGGGAAGGACAGGATGGTCGGGAAGGACAGGATGGTCGGGAAGGACAGGATGGTTGGGAAGGACGGGATGATCGAGAAAGACAGGATGGTCGGGAAGGACGGGATGGTCGGGAAGGAAGAGATTGTCGGGAAGGAAAGAATGGTCGGGAAGGACTGGATGGTCGGGAAGGACAGGATGGTCGGGAAGGAAGGGATGGTCGGGAAGGACAGGATGGTCGGGAAGGACGGGATGGTCGGGAAGGACAGGATGGTTGGTCGGGAGGGATAGGATGGTCGGGAAGGACAGGATGGTAGGTCGGGACGGACAGGATGGTCGGGAAGGACAGGATGGTCGGGAAGGACCGGATGGTCGGGAAGGACAGGATGGTCGGGAAGGACAGGATGGTTGGGAAGGACGGGATGGTCGGGAAAGACAGGATGGTCGGGAAGGACAGGATAATTGGTCGGGAAGGACAGGATGGTCGGGAAGGACGGGATGCTCGGGAAGGACAGGATGGTCGGGAAGGACAGGATGGTCGGGAAGGACAGGATGGTCGGGAAGGACAGGATGGTCGGGAAGGAAGAGATGGTCGGGAAGGAAAGGATGGTCGGGAAGGACAGGATGGTCGGGAAGGAAGGGATGGTCGGGAAGGACAGGATGGTCGGGAAGGAAGAGATGGTCGGGAAGGACAGGATGGTCGGGAAGGGCAGGATGGTCGGGAAAGACAGGATGGTCGGGAGGAAAGAGATGGTCGGGAAGGATTGGATGGTCGGGAAGGACATAATGGTCGGGAAGGACAGGATGGTCAGGAAGGAAGGGATGGTCGGGAAGGACAGGATGGCCGGGAAGGACAATATGGTCGGGAAGGACAGGATGGTCGGGAAGGAAGGGATGGTCGGGAAGGACAGGATGGTCGGAAAGACGGGATGGTCGGGAAGGACGGGATGGTCGGGAAGGACAGGATGGTCGGGAAGGAAGAGATGGTCGGGAAGAACAGAATGGCCGGGAAGGACAGGATGGTCGGGAACGAAGGGATGGTCGGGAAGGACAGGATGGGCAGGAAGGACAGGATGGTCGGGAAGGACAGGATGGTCGGGAAGGACAGGATGGTCGGGAAGGACAGGATGGTCGGGAAGGACAGGATGGTCGGGAAGGACAGGATGGTCGGGAAGGACAGGATGGTCGGGAAGGACAGGATGGTCGGGAAGGATAGGATGGTCGGAAAGGACCGGATGGTCGGGAAGGACAGGATGGTTGGGAAGGAAGAGATGGTCGGGAAGGACAGGATGGTCGGGAAGGAAGGGATGGTCGGGAAGGACAGGATGGTCGGAAAGACGGGATGGTCGGGAAGGACGGGATGGTCGGGAAGGACAGGATGGTCGGGAAGGAAGAGATGGTCGGGAAGGACAGAATGGCCGGGAAGGACAGGATGGTCGGGAAGGAAGGGATGGTCGGGAAGGAAGAGATGGTCGGGAAGGACAAGATGGTCGGGAAGGACAGGATGGTCGGGAAGGACAGGATGGTCGGAAAGGAAGGGATGGTCGGGAAGGACAGGATGGTCGGGAAGGACGGGATGGTCGGGAAGGAAGAGATTGTCGGGAAGGAAAGAATGGTCGGGAAGGACTGGATGGTCGGGAAGGACAGGATGGTCGGGAAGGAAGGGATGGTCGGGAAGGACAAGATGGTCGGGAAGGACGGGATGGTCGGGAAGGACAGGATGGTTGGTCGGGAGGGATAGGATGGTCGGGAAGGACAGGATGGTAGGTCGGGACGGACAGGATGGTCGGGAAGGACAGGATGGTCGGGAAGGACCGGATGGTCGGGAAGGACAGGATGGTCGGGTAGGACAGGATGGTTGGGAAGGACGGGATGGTCGGGAAGACAGGATGGTCGGGAAGGACAGGATATGGTCGGGAAGGACAGGATGGTCGGGAAGGACAGGGATGGTCGGGAAGGACAGGATGGTCGGGAAGGACAGGATGGTCGGGAAGGACAGGATGGTCGGGAAGGACAGGATGGTCGGGAAGGAAGAGATGGTCGGGAAGGACAGGATGGTCGGGAAGGACAGGATGGTCGGGAAGGAAGGGATGGTCGGGAAGGACAGGATGGTCGGGAAGGAAGAGATGGTCGGAAGGACAGGATGGTCGGGAAGGACAGGATGGTCGGGAAGGACAGGATGGTCGGGAAGGAAAGAGATGGTCGGGAAGGATAGGATGGTCGGGAAGGACAGGATGGTCGGGAAGGACAGGATGGTCGGGAAGGAAGGGATGGTCGGGAAGGACAGGATGGTCGGGAAGGACAGGATGGTCGGGAAGGACAGGATGGTCGGGAAGGACAGGATGGTCGGGAAGGACAGGATGGTCGGGAAGGAAGAGATGGTCGGGAAGGACAGGATGGTCGGGAAGGACAGGATGGTCGGGAAGGACAGGATGGACGGGAAGGACAGGATGGTCGGGAAGGACAGGATGGTCGGAAAAGACGGGATGGTCGGCAAGGACGGGATGGTCGGGAAGGGCAGGATGGTCGGGAAGGAAGAGATGGTCGGGAAGGACAGGATGGTCGGGAAGGACAGGATGGTCGGGAAGGACAGGATGGTCGGGAAGGACAGGATGGTCGGGATGGACAAGATGGTCGGGAAGGACAGAATGGTCGGGAAGGACAGGATGGTCGGGAAGGACAGGATGGTCGGGAAGGAAGGGATGGTCGGGAAGGAAGAGATGGTCGGGAAGGACAGGATGGTCGGGAAGGACAGGATGGTCAGGAAGGACAGGATGGTCGGGATGGAAGAGATGGTCGGGAAGGACAAGATGGTCGGGAAGGACGGGATGGTCGGGAAGGACGGGATGGTCGGGAAGGAAGAGATGGTCGGGAAGGACAGAATGGTCGGGAAGGACGGGATGGTCGGGAAGGACAGGATGGTCGAGAAGGAAGGGATGGTCGGGAAGGACAGGATGGTCGGGAAGGACGGGATGGTCAGGAAGGACAGGATGGTTGGTCGGGAAGGACAGGATGGTCGGGAAGGACAGGATGGTCGGGAAGGACAGGATGGTCGGGAAGGACAGGATGGTTGGGAAGGACGGGATGGTCGAGAAAGACAGGATGGTCGGGAAGGACGGGATGGTCGGGAAGGAAGAGATTGTCGGGAAGGAAAGAATGGTCGGGAAGGACTGGATGGTCGGGAAGGACAGGATGGTCGGGAAGGAAGGGATGGTCGGGAAGGACAGGATGGTCGGGAAGGACGGGATGGTCGGGAAGGACAGGATGGTTGGTCGGGAGGGATAGGATGGTCGGGAAGGACAGGATGGTAGGTCGGGACGGACAGGATGGTCGGGAAGGACAGGATGGTCGGGAAGGACCGGATGGTCGGGAAGGACAGGATGGTCGGGAAGGACAGGATGGTTGGGAAGGACGGGATGGTCGGGAAAGACAGGATGGTCGGGAAGGACAGGATAATTGGTCGGGAAGGACAGGATGGTCGGGAAGGACGGGATGCTCGGGAAGGACAGGATGGTCGGGAAGGACAGGATGGTCGGGAAGGACAGGATGGTCGGGAAGGACAGGATGGTCGGGAAGGAAGAGATGGTCGGGAAGGAAAGGATGGTCGGGAAGGACAGGATGGTCGGGAAGGAAGGGATGGTCGGGAAGGACAGGATGGTCGGGAAGGAAGAGATGGTCGGGAAGGACAGGATGGTCGGGAAGGGCAGGATGGTCGGGAAAGACAGGATGGTCGGGAAGAAAGAGATGGTCGGGAAGGATTGGATGGTCGGGAAGGACATAATGGTCGGGAAGGACAGGATGGTCAGGAAGGAAGGGATGGTCGGGAAGGACAGGATGGTCGGGAAGGACAGGATGGTCGGGAAGGACAGGATGGTCGGGAAGGACAGGATGGTCGGGAAGGACAGCATGGTCGGGAAGGAAGAGATGGTCGGGAAGGACAGGATGGTCGGGAAGGACAGGATGGTCGGGAAGGACAGGATGGTCGGGAAGGACAGGATGGTCGGGAAGGACAGGATGGTCGGAAAAGACGGGATGGTCGGCAAGGACGGGATGGTCGGGAAGGGCAGGATGGTCGGGAAGGAAGAGATGGTCGGGAAGGACAGGATGGTCGGGAAGGACAGGATGGTCGGGAAGGACAGGATGGTCGGGAAGGACAGGATGGTCGGGATGGACAAGATGGTCGGGAAGGACAGAATGGTCGGGAAGGACAGGATGGTCGGGAAGGAAGGGATGGTCGGGAAGGAAGAGATGGTCGGGAAGGACAGGATGGTCGGGAAGGACAGGATGGTCAGGAAGGACAGGATGGTCGGGATGGAAGAGATGGTCGGGAAGGACAAGATGGTCGGGAAGGACGGGTTGGTCGGGAAGGACAGGATGGTCGGAAAGGAAGGGATGGTCGGGAAGGACAGGATGGTCGGGAAGGACGGGATGGTCGGGAAGGAAGAGATGGTCGGGAAGGACAGAATGGTCGGGAAGGACGGGATGGTCGGGAAGGACAGGATGGTCGGGAAGGAAGGGATGGTCGGGAAGGACAGGATGGTCGGGAAGGACGGGATGGTCAGGAAGGACAGGATGGTTGGTCGGGAAGGACAGGATGGTCGGGAAGGACAGGATGGTCGGGAAGGACAGGATGGTCGGGAAGGACAGGATGGTTGGGAAGGACGGGATGGTCGAGAAAGACAGGATGGTCGGGAAGGACAGGATGGTCGGGAAGGACAGGATGGTTGGTCGGGAAGGACAGGATGGTCGGGAAGGACGGGATGCTCGGGAAGGACAGGATGGTCGGGAAGGACAGGATGGTCGGGAAGGACAGGATGGTCGGGAAGGACAGGATGGTCGGGAAGGAAGAGATGGTCGGGAAGGACAGGATGGTCGGGAAGGACAGGATGGTCGGGAAGGAAGGGATGGTCGGGAAGGACAGAATGGTGGGAAAGGACGGGATGGTCGGGAAGGACGGGATGGTCGGGAAGGACAGGATGGTCGGGAAGGAAGAGATGGTCGGGAAGGACAGGATGGTCGGGAAGGGCAGGATGGTCGGAAAGGACAGGATGGTCGGGAAGGAAGAGATGGTCGGGAAGGACAGGATGGTCGGGAAGGACAGAATTGTCGGGAAGGACAGGATGGTCGGGAAGGAAGGGATGGTCGGGAAGGACAGGATGGTCGGGAAGGACGGGATGGTCGGTAAGGACAGGATGGTTGGTCGGGAGGGACAGGATGGTCGGGAAGGACAGGATGGCTGGTCGGGAGGGACAGGATGGTCGGGAAGGACAAGATGGTCGGGAAGGACAGGATGGTCGGGAAGGACAGGATGGTCGGGAAGGACAGGATGGTCGGGAAGGACAGGATGGTCGGGAAGGACAGGATGGTCGGGAAGGAAGAGATGGTCGGGAAGGAAAGGATGGTCGGGAAGGACAGGATGGTCGGGAAGGAAGGGATGGTCGGGAAGGACAGGATGGTCGGGAAGGAAGAGATGGTCGACAAGGACAGGATGGTCGGGAAGGGCAGGATGGTCGGGAAAGACAGGATGGTCGGGAAGAAAGAGATGGTCGGGAAGGATTGGATGGTCGGGAAGGACACAATGGTCGGGAAGGACAGGATGGTCAGGAAGGAAGGGATGGTCGGGAAGGACAGGATGGTCGGGAAGGACAGGATGGTCGGGAAGGACAGGATGGTCGGGAAGGACAGGATGGTCGGGAAGGACAGCATGGTCGGGAAGGAAGAGATGGTCGGGAAGGACAGGATGGTCGGGAAGGACAGGATGGTCGGGAAGGACAGGATGGTCGGGAAGGACAGGATGGTCGGGAAGGACAGGATGGTCGGAAAAGACGGGATGGTCGGCAAGGACGGGATGGTCGGGAAGGGCAGGATGGTCGGGAAGGAAGAGATGGTCGGGAAGGACAGGATGGTCGGGAAGGACAGGATGGTCGGGAAGGACAGGATGGTCGGGAAGGACAGGATGGTCGGGATGGACAAGATGGTCGGGAAGGACAGAATGGTCGGGAAGGACAGGATGGTCGGGAAGGACAGGATGGTCGGGAAGGAAGGGATGGTCGGGAAGGAAGAGATGGTCGGGAAGGACAGGATGGTCGGGAAGGACAGGATGGTCAGGAAGGACAGGATGGTCGGGATGGAAGAGATGGTCGGGAAGGACAAGATGGTCGGGAAGGACGGGATGGTCGGGAAGGACGGGATGGTCGGGAAGGAAGAGATGGTCGGGAAGGACAGAATGGTCGGGAAGGACGGGATGGTCGGGAAGGACAGGATGGTCGAGAAGGAAGGGATGGTCGGGAAGGACAGGATGGTCGGGAAGGACGGGATGGTCAGGAAGGACAGGATGGTTGGTCGGGAAGGACAGGATGGTCGGGAAGGACAGGATGGTCGGGAAGGACAGGATGGTCGGGAAGGACAGGATGGTTGGGAAGGACGGGATGGTCGAGAAAGACAGGATGGTCGGGAAGGACGGGATGGTCGGGAAGGAAGAGATTGTCGGGAAGGAAAGAATGGTCGGGAAGGACTGGATGGTCGGGAAGGACAGGATGGTCGGGAAGGAAGGGATGGTCGGGAAGGACAGGATGGTCGGGAAGGACGGGATGGTCGGGAAGGACAGGATGGTTGGTCGGGAGGGATAGGATGGTCGGGAAGGACAGGATGGTAGGTCGGGACGGACAGGATGGTCGGGAAGGACAGGATGGTCGGGAAGGACCGGATGGTCGGGAAGGACAGGATGGTCGGGAAGGACAGGATGGTTGGGAAGGACGGGATGGTCGGGAAAGACAGGATGGTCGGGAAGGACAGGATAATTGGTCGGGAAGGACAGGATGGTCGGGAAGGACGGGATGCTCGGGAAGGACAGGATGGTCGGGAAGGACAGGATGGTCGGGAAGGACAGGATGGTCGGGAAGGACAGGATGGTCGGGAAGGAAGAGATGGTCGGGAAGGAAAGGATGGTCGGGAAGGACAGGATGGTCGGGAAGGAAGGGATGGTCGGGAAGGACAGGATGGTCGGGAAGGAAGAGATGGTCGGGAAGGACAGGATGGTCGGGAAGGGCAGGATGGTCGGGAAAGACAGGATGGTCGGGAAGAAAGAGATGGTCGGGAAGGATTGGATGGTCGGGAAGGACATAATGGTCGGGAAGGACAGGATGGTCAGGAAGGAAGGGATGGTCGGGAAGGACAGGATGGTCGGGAAGGACAGGATGGTCGGGAAGGACAGGATGGTCGGGAAGGACAGGATGGTCGGGAAGGACAGCATGGTCGGGAAGGAAGAGATGGTCGGGAAGGACAGGATGGTCGGGAAGGACAGGATGGTCGGGAAGGACAGGATGGTCGGGAAGGACAGGATGGTCGGGAAGGACAGGATGGTCGGAAAAGACGGGATGGTCGGCAAGGACGGGATGGTCGGGAAGGGCAGGATGGTCGGGAAGGAAGAGATGGTCGGGAAGGACAGGATGGTCGGGAAGGACAGGATGGTCGGGAAGGACAGGATGGTCGGGAAGGACAGGATGGTCGGGATGGACAAGATGGTCGGGAAGGACAGAATGGTCGGGAAGGACAGGATGGTCGGGAAGGAAGGGATGGTCGGGAAGGAAGAGATGGTCGGGAAGGACAGGATGGTCGGGAAGGACAGGATGGTCAGGAAGGACAGGATGGTCGGGATGGAAGAGATGGTCGGGAAGGACAAGATGGTCGGGAAGGACGGGTTGGTCGGGAAGGACAGGATGGTCGGAAAGGAAGGGATGGTCGGGAAGGACAGGATGGTCGGGAAGGACGGAATGGTCGGGAAGGAAGAGATGGTCAGGAAGGACAGAATGGTCGGGAAGGACGGGATGGTCGGGAAGGACAGGATGGTCGGGAAGGAAGGGATGGTCGGGAAGGACAGGATGGTCGGGAAGGACGGGATGGTCAGGAAGGACAGGATGGTTGGTCGGGAAGGACAGGATGGTCGGGAAGGACAGGATGGTCGGGAAGGACAGGATGGTCGGGAAGGACAGGATGGTTGGGAAGGACGGGATGGTCGAGAAAGACAGGATGGTCGGGAAGGACAGGATGGTCGGGAAGGACAGGATGGTTGGTCGGGAAGGACAGGATGGTCGGGAAGGACGGGATGCTCGGGAAGGACAGGATGGTCGGGAAGGACAGGATGGTCGGGAAGGACAGGATGGTCGGGAAGGACAGGATGGTCGGGAAGGAAGAGATGGTCGGGAAGGACAGGATGGTCGGGAAGGACAGGATGGTCGGGAAGGAAGGGATGGTCGGGAAGGACAGAATGGTGGGAAAGGACGGGATGGTCGGGAAGGACGGGATGGTCGGGAAGGACAGGATGGTCGGGAAGGAAGAGATGGTCGGGAAGGACAGGATGGTCGGGAAGGGCAGGATGGTCGGAAAGGACAGGATGGTCGGGAAGGAAGAGATGGTCGGGAAGGACAGGATGGTCGGGAAGGACAGAATTGTCGGGAAGGACAGGATGGTCGGGAAGGAAGAGATGGTCGGGAAGGACAGGATGGTCGGGAAGGACAGAATTGTCGGGAAGGACAGGATGGTCGGGAAGGAAGGGATGGTCGGGAAGGACAGGATGGTCGGGAAGGACGGGATGGTCGGTAAGGACAGGATGGTTGGTCGGGAGGGACAGGATGGTCGGGAAGGACAGGATGGCTGGTCGGGAGGGACAGGATGGTCGGGAAGGACAAGATGGTCGGGAAGGACAGGATGGTCGGGAAGGACAGGATGGTCGGGAAGGACAGGATGGTCGGGAAGGACAGGATGGTCGGGAAGGACGGGATGGTCGGGAAGGACAGGATGGTCGGGAAGGACAGGATGGTTGGTCGGGAAGGACAGGATGGTCGGGAAGGACTGGATGGTCAGGAAGGACAGGATAGTCGGGAAGGACAGGATGGTTGGTCGGGATGGACAGGATGGTCGGGAAGGACGGGATGGTCGGGAAGGACAGGATAGTCGGGAAGGACAGGATGGTCGGGAAGGAAGGGATGGTCGGGAAGGACAGGATGGTCGGGAAGGACAGGATGGTCGGGAAGGAAGAGATGGTCGGGAAGGACAGGATGGTCGGGAAGGACAGGATGGTCGGGAAGGAAGGGATGGTCGGGAAGGACAGGATGGTCGGAAAGGACGGGATGGTCGGGAAGGGCAGGATGGTCGGGAAGGACAGGATGGTCGGGAAGGAAGAGATGGTCTGGAAGGACAGGATGGTCGGGAAGGACAGAATTGTCGGGAAGGACATGATTGTCAGGAAGGAAGGGATGGTTGGGAAGGACAGGATGGTCGGGAAGGACGGGATGATCGGGAAGGACAGGATGGTTGGTCGGGAGGGACAGGATGGTCGGGAAGGACAGGATGGTTGGTCGGGAGGGACAGGATGGTCGGGAAGGACAGGATGGTCGGGAAGGACAGGATGGTCGGGAAGGACAGGATGGTTGGTCGGGAAGGACAGGATGGTCGGGAAGGACGGGATGGTCAGGAAGGACAGGATAGTCGGGAAGGACAGGATGGTCGGGATGGCCAGGATGGTTGGTCGGGAGGGACAGGATGGTCGAGAAGGAAGAGATGGTCGGGAAGGACAGGATGGTCGGGAAGGACAGGATGGTCGGGAAGGACAGGATGGTCGGGAAGGACAGGATGGTCGGGAAGGACAGGATGGTTGGGAAGGACGGGATGGTCGGGAAAGACAGGATGGTCGGGAAGGACAGGATGGTTGGTCGGGAAGGACAGGATGGTCGGGAAGGACGGGATGCTCGGGAAGGACAGGATGGTCGGGAAGGACAGGATGGTCGGGAAGGACAGGATGGTCGGGAAGGACAGGATGGTCGGGAAGGAAGGGATGGTCGGGAAGGACAGGATCGTCGGGAAGGAAGAGATGGTCGGGAAGGACAGGATGGTCGGGAAGGACAGGATGGTCGGGAAGGAATGGATGGTCGGGAAGGACAGGATGGTCGGAAAGGACGGGATGGTCGGGAAGGACGGGATGGTCGGGAAGGACAGGATGGTCGGGAAGGAAGAGATGGTCAGGAAGGACAGGATGGTCGGGAAGGGCAGGATGGTCGGGAAGGACAGGATGGTCGGGAAGGAAGAGATGGTCGGGAAGGACAGGATGGTCGGGAAGGACAGAATGGTCGGGAAGGATAGGATGGTCGGGAAGGAAGGGATGGTCGGGAAGGACAGGATGGTCGGGAAGGACGGGATGGTCGGGAAGGACAGGATGGTTGGTCGGGAGGGACAGGATGGTCGGGAAGGACAGGATGGTTGGTCGGGAGGGACAGGATGGTCGGGAAGGACAGGATGGTCGGGAAGGACAGGATGGTCGGGAAGGACAGGATGGTCGGGAAGGACAGGATGGTCGGGAAGGACGGGATGGTCGGGAAGGACAGGATGGTCGGGAAGGACAGGAAGGTTGGTCGGGAAAGACAGGATGGTCGGGAAGGACGGGATGGTCGGGAAGGACAGGATGGTCGGGAAGGACAGGATGGTCGGGATGGCCAGGATGGTTGGTCGGGAGGGACAGGATGGTCGGGAAGGAAGAGATGGTCGGGAAGGACAGGATGGTCGGGAAGGACGGGATGGTCAGGAAGGACAGGATAGTCGGGAAGGACAGGATGGTCGGGATGGCCAGGATGGTTGGTCGGGAGGGACAGGATGGTCGAGAAGGAAGAGATGGTCGGGAAGGACAGGATGGTCGGGAAGGACAGGATGGTCGGGAAGGACAGGATGGTCGGGAAGGACAGGATGGTTGGGAAGGACGGGATGGTCGGGAAAGACAGGATGGTCGGGAAGGACAGGATGGTTGGTCGGGAAGGACAGGATGGTCGGGAAGGACGGGATGCTCGGGAAGGACAGGATGGTCGGGAAGGACAGGATGGTCGGGAAGGACAGGATGGTCGGGAAGGACAGGATGGTCGGGAAGGAAGGGATGGTCGGGAAGGACAGGATCGTCGGGAAGGAAGAGATGGTCGGGAAGGACAGGATGGTCGGGAAGGACAGGATGGTCGGGAAGGAAGGGATGGTCGGGAAGGACAGGATGGTCGGAAAGGACGGGATGGTCGGGAAGGACGGGATGGTCGGGAAGGACAGGATGGTCGGGAAGGAAGAGATGGTCAGGAAAGACAGGATGGTCGGGAAGGGCAGGATGGTCGGGAAGGACAGGATGGTCGGGAAGGAAGAGATGGTCGGGAAGGACAGGATGGTCGGGAAGGACAGGATGGTCGGGAAGGACAGGATGGTTGGTCGGGAGGGACAGGATGGTCGGGAAGGACAGGATGGTCGGGAAGGACAGGATGGTCAGGAAGGACGGGATGGTCGGGAAGGACAGGATGGTCGGGAAGGACAGGAAGGTTGGTCGGGAAAGACAGGATGGTCGGGAAGGACGGGATGGTCGGGAAGGACAGGATGGTCGGGAAGGACAGGATGGTCGGGATGGCCAGGATGGTTGGTCGGGAGGGACAGGATGGTCGGGAAGGAAGAGATGGTCGGGAAGGACAGGATGGTCGGGAAGGGCAGGATGGTCGGGAAGGACAGGATGGTCGGGAAGGAAGAGATGGTCGGGAAAGACAGGATGGTCAGGAAGGACAGAATGGTCGGGAGTAGTGTAGATGAGGAATAGAGCGACGCGCAGCACCGCCAGGTGGCACTCAGGTGAGTGCCACCTGGCGGGTGCCACGCGTCGCTCCCGTCCTCAAGTTTTTTTGGGGGGGGGGAATTTCCGGGATGTTATGACATGTGTTGGAGGAAAGTGGATCGCATCGCTCCAGTCCTCGTGGTTTTGGGGAGCTTTTCTGTGTGTTCTGGTTAAGAAAGAGTAGTGTTGTTGTAAGAAATGGAAGGACAGGTGTCTGGCAGCTGTCAGGTGGCGCGCGCGTCACTCTAGTCCTCGTGGGTTAGGGGAATTTCCCGGAAGTTTTGGCGTGTGTCGGAGGTAATTGGAGCGCGACGCTCCAGTCCTCGGGGGTTATGGTATGTGCTCAGGAAAGATTGGAGTTCTTGTTGTGTGAGAGTAAGTGGTGGAGTAAGAGGAAGGAGTGAAATGAATATGTATATGTGTTTAGCGTAGACTTAATCCTGAGTGAGGTTAATATTAGTTTGATGATCGTGAGTAGAGGATGAGAGGGGAACCAGCATAGTGGATATGTTGTTTGGGGAGGGGTGAGGGGGGGAGGGAGAGGAGAACCCCCATAGCTGAGAGGAAGGCCTGGACGTCCATTAGCTCCCCTACAGGAAGTCGCAAGTGTTGAGGGGTGAGAGAGCGAGAGCTCACTCTCCTGCGGAAGTGGGGGGCCATTTGTCTAAAGGGTTTTCGTTGTCTTCAGAGTGGCGATGTTCGTCCCACAACGACTTCCCATACACTGTGGATTCCGGTATGGAGGCGTGAGGTACTTACTCCTGCCGACAGACAGACAGACCCTCACCTGTCACCCATCAATCACTTCTCATTTGACCCAGGTCGTTTCACTCCCCTCACACACAAACGCCCCGCCAGTTCCCTGCGAGACTTCATCCGCTACACACGCGTCATACAGTTCCATGTCATGGAAAGGCGAAGCTCTACAGCATGCATGAAATGCGGAGTATTTTATATTCCATCACCGAATCAAGTGTGTCGACTGCAATGCGCAAGCTGTGAAAAACCGCCCCTAGGACATTACGACATCAAATGCAAGCGATGTCAGCAGATTTTCTGTGATAACCGTGAGTATTATTCATATTAAATATTCCACAGCTCATTTATGGCATCCACAGGTGAAATATCGCGTGTAAACTACTATAGTGTGAGAATATTTTCTCATTCGGGCTATTACATTCCACACAGTTAAATATGTTCTTTCCAATTTCAGTTTACAAAACCGTGAAGTGTCCTTATTGCTCACCTGCCCCGCGAGGAGGTCATCGCCGGAATGAAACTTCACATAAACGTAGGTAGCATATAAAAATATACTTCTCGTATCTGTATTTCATCCCGTTGCAAGCGAACACACATGCATAATAATAATAAACATATTTTTCCCCATTCACCCGTGCTGAATATCATTTTGTTCCATTTCAGGTTATAATCCATACCTCAATCGACGGAGTGAACAGAACAACGTCATCGAGCCTATACCCCATTCCTCACACACTGAGCTACGGAGAGCACATCTCACTCGCCAGGAGTCACAGCCCCTTCATCAAGGTCATCCACCCCGACAGATGGGGGGCTACGAGACCGTATCGCCCCCTGTTAACACAATATTACGGATTCATACCCACTCACCTGCTCAACCCCTTCACCAGGACATAAGTAAGTTATTACTGTCTGATTTCAGTCTATTTCCTAAACATATTAATTCCCACTAGTCTGTTCCCTAGCCTCATAATATATATATATATATATATATATATATATATATATATATATATATATATATATATATATATATATATATATATATATATATATATATATATATATATATATATATACATATATATATGTATATATATATATATATATATATATATATATATATATATATATATATATATATATATATATATATATATATATATATATATATATAAATATACATATATATATATGCTTTCATTCTTTCTAGAGATATATATATGCTTCATTCTTTCTAGAGATAATATGTTTTCTTTTTTTTACAGACGACACACCGCTGTGCATAGATTTGGCATCCAGCGATAGCTGCAGCAGTGGCAGTGAGAGTGACACAGCAGGGCGGACAGTAGCCACTTCCGGCTCTCACAGGGAGGGGAGGAGGACTCGTTCACCCGCTCACTCAACCCCCCGTTCCTCCTTCAGCCCCGTACCCCAATCAATCAGCGACAGCTATGACAGCTATGACAGCAGCAGCAGCAGTGGTGAGAATCGTACCATTTTTATCTCAGACATCTGCTCAGCAGACCGTGACCTTGACCTGCCAGCGTCTGTCAATTCTGACTTGTTAGCACCGTCTGGCGTAATAGCGGACCCAGCGGTCTCACCCATTCATCTCGGAGGGGGAGGGTTATCACCACCCCCCACCCCTCCCAGCCCTATCCCATCACCCCCGCCACCTCTTTCCCCCTCTCCTCCACCTGCGCTAGAAATTCAACCTCAGTTGCTGGATCGAATTGACAACTATAACGGCAGTTACGTCCGGCTTTCATTCTCCATACCAGAACATGTTAACACCTCCCCAGGACTCTATCTGCGAACATACAGGGATTTTTTCATTAATGAGGTTCGATCCCTTTTCTCCCCACAACACCCATTCCTCCTAATTTACCCAGACATCACTCTAATTGTGAGAAATTTAAATGTACAACAAGACGGTGAGGATAATCTATTGGATCCTATAAATAACGACGGCTTTCCCATACGAGGTGAGGGGCAAAGAATTACTCTAGAGGAAGTAGAAACTCTTATTGATTTTTGGGCTGATGAATTGACAGAGAAAATATCCCAGTATCTGGAAGCGAAGGAAGGGTCCAATGTCTTGGTTGAGCGGCTCACCGGGTTTTACATTAACTGTGCTCAGATTGAACATCCGATAAGATTAGGCTCGCATGTAGACTATCCTGAAGGCTTGCGTGGGAAAAAATTGGTTTTCAATCCAGAGGGAGAGGCTGATATTTGCCTTATGCAGTGTGTTGCTGCTTATAAATGTTTAGCTAAGGGAATGCGACTAGGTAATATTCGCGCTAGATCTGTGAATGTCAGTTGGTGTCTCAGACACATGAAATGGCCAGCAGATGTCAATTCTGCAGTAACATTCGAGGATATTCACAAGGTAGAGAAAATGAATACAGTCAGTATATTCATCTATTCACTAGAAAGAGATGAAAATGCTAGACGACAACAGCGACACTACATTACACTAGCTAGGAAGGGAAGAGGAGGATATTCAGATGTCATACCATTGCTGATGTTGGAAGCTCAACACTTAGTATTAATTAAGGATTTTAACCAATATGTACGTAATATGCGCAGCAATCCAGATCGCATCCCAAGTCATCACAGCTTCTGTCACTGTTGTTTGATATCACTCCCAGCAGATAGCATGCAGAGTCATGAAAGTACATGCAAAGTACATCAAACTCTCAAATTCTACCCACCAAAGAGGAAGATTACTTTCCGTAACTATGGACGGGGATATGGTCCTAGTCACATGTGCTTTTATGACTTTGAGTGCATGTTAGACCGCTCGAACCCTAAGGGAATGATAGAAACACGTCACAACGCAGTGGCATATGCGTACATCATCATTGACAGACAGAAGAATATTGTTGAGAAAGATACTTATTTGGGTAAAAATGCGGTCAATCACTTTGTAACCACGCTAGAAGCATCATGGGCTAGAATCAAGAAGGGGTTAGCTTCCTATGAACTTCACATGTCACAGCAACAGCAGGCGATATTTGAGACAAAAACAACTTGTCAACTCTGTGATGTACCTTTTAACGGAGAAGATGTAATCAAAGTCCGTCATCACGACCACACAGTAAGATTCCACAATTATCAAGCAGCTTACTGTGATAGATGTAATTTGCAATGTATAAATTCATACAAGTTCCTATACACTTTCTCCCACAACGCTTCCTATGATTTAGGAGTAATCCTAAACGAGATGAGAGATCGACAAGGGAGTGAAATAGATATATTAGCCAAGGATGGATTTAAATTTATGAAATTTGATGTGAACAACTTAAGATTTTTGGATAGTTTAGCCCTTCTCAACGGCTCGCTAGGAAGAATAGCCAAGGATCATATTGATAGTGGGAAACCTACCACATTCACTTTGGCTATGTTAAAAGGGGTAAATAAAGCAGCCATCCCAAAACTGTTGAAGGGTAAACAATCATTCTGCTATGATTATTTATCCTCTATGTCTGTGTTAGATGAACCACAACTCCCTTCTCGTGATAAGTTTTACAATACACTAAAAGACGAAGAGTTGTCAGAAACAGATTATAAACAAGCCTTAGAAATTTTTGATTTGGTTAAATGTCGCAACATAGGGGAGTATCTGCTCCTTTACCTCAAAGTGGACACAGGATTGCTAGCCGATGTGTTCACAGTCTGGCGAGACACCATGCTTGCTCTCTACAAATTAGACATTTCACACTACATTTCTTTACCCTCATTTGCTTGGGATGCGTTCTTGCTTAAATCGAAAGTTCAACTTGATGTTGTGTCAGACCCATTGTTATATGATTTACTTCGTCGGAATCTCCGAGGTGGGTTCACCAGTGTGACGAGACAGTACACGAATGTGGAGAACAGGCACACAGGCTTAGATCTAGGGGAAGATAGTAGCTACATCATCTACTTAGACTTTAATAGTCTTTACGGGGCGTGTATGACTGAACTACTCCCTCGGGGTGGAATCCGGAAACTGACACATGATGAGCGTGACGTACTGCTGGAGCAAGGCTTGGAGAATATCCCTTGTGATGGGTCCAAGGGATATTGGGTGTTGTGTGATACACTGCAGGTCCGACCGGATGTAGCTAGGTATACAGATGAACTGCCCCTTGTTCTTTCCCATACATGCATTACTGAGGAACACATTTCACCCTACAGTAAGAATATTCTTACAGAAGAAAGTCGCGGTCTGCCTAAAAACAACACTAAATTAATTGCTTCTCATCTTCCTCAGAAAGACTACCTCGTTAGTCTGGACTTGTTACAGTTGCTCATGCGCATTGGATTAGAAGTAGCTAAAGTTCACGACATCTACGAATTCGAGCAGGAGAGTTACCTTAAAGACTTCATTGAAACCAATGTTCGTGAACGTGCCAGTACCAAATGCGCGATAAAAAAGGCTTTCAAACTCGTATCAAACTCTATATATGGAGAGAGTCTCACAGATGTATCTAAATATGGGAACAAACACTATTTGGTCACAGATCGTAGTCATTTCCTGAAATATGCTCGTAACCCATTCTTCAAGCGGGGTCTTTTGTTAAGTAAGGATCGTGTGATATGTACTATCAAGCAGAAGTCTCTCCTAGTCAACACTCCTACCTATCTAGGCTATCATATACTTCAAATTGCTAAGAGGCGACTCTATGAGTTCTGGTATGATGTTGTCAAACCCGCGTATGGGGATAAAGCGAGTCTGTTATATACAGACACAGACTCTTTCATCATTAAACTGGACTGTCAGGATGTGTTTGAAGAGTTGAATAAGTCTCCTCTCTTCGACTGTATGGATTTTAGTAATTTTAATGACACACATCCATCCTACTCTAAAGCGCGAGAAGGTGAACTAGGATTGCTCAAGTCTGAAATAGGCTCTAAGATTATTAACCAGTTAATTGCTCTCAGACCTAAAACGTATTCGTTCACCACACATGATGGGGAGCACACTTGTAAGTGTAAGGGCGTACCTTACCATCTACAAGAGAAACTCTCACATGACTCATTTCAACACACTCTTGAAACAAACACTTCAATCAGGTATGTGTCGAGATCTATACGCAACGTGCAAGGAAAGATTTGCACATGCCGCAGTACCTGCAGAGGATTGTCAGCATTTGACGATAAACGCTACATTTTAAGCCCCACACAGTCCCTAGCGTATGGTCATCCTGATATTCCCAATAACAATGATGATGAGATGGATGTAGAAGTGAGAGAGGAGGAGGAGATGGAAGAAGAAGTGTTTATGGAGGAGGAGGAAGTAGAGCAAGCACAGAGACTCTACCCAATATTCCATCCCTGGAGCAAACGCGATGCTACAGCTCAGAAACTATTCAACCCTCACTAGATTTTATGTTGTACAATTGTTAGGTAGTATTAAGATGGATGTCTCATATGGCTAGAACTTTGTATACTAAATGAATAGGATGTTTAATATTATTGTTTGTGATCTGTAAGAACTATGATTAGTTTTAAAATATGATGTTTAATATTATTGTTTGTGAACTGTAAGAACTATGCTGTTTAATATCATTGTTTGTGAACTGTAAGAACTATGTTTAGTTTAAAAAAAAATGTTGTTGCTGTACATAAAATATGTGAATAAACACCTGTAAATGACTATGTTTGTATAAATACCACCTCAGTTCCTTAGTTTTTAGCAGTCTTAACGAAGCTTTAATCATGGACAGTTCCTATGATATAATCCATGCGGAACATCTAGATATTTTCAGAGAACCATCTCGTGTTATTATTGCTGGTTATTCAAACAGTGGAAAATCCTACTTGTGCAGTAAACTTGTAAGGAAGTATCAACACAAGTTCTCCTCAATAATCATATGCGGAGGAGGTTACTCTGAATTACGATCAGATCCGCAAATTAAAGGGAAGCTGATCGAGCATTCAACCATTATTGATCCTGTGGAAGAGCGAGTAGATAATGACTCGCATATCTTAGTAATCTATGATGACCTTTTTACAGAGTCTGCGAATTCAAAAATCGTATCAGACATGTTTACTAGGGGCAGACATTTCACGGTTTCCGTCATATTGATTACTCAAAATATATTTTTTCCTGGTAAATATTCGAGGAATATTAGTTTAAATGCTTCTCATTTCATATTGGTTAAATCACGAGACCTGTCACAAATTGAAACACTCGGACGACAAATATTTGGGAAAGTGGATTCAAAGAAATTTGTAGAGTTATATAAGCAAGTTATTAGTCAGCCCTACGGCTATTTGCTAGTAGATCTGGGCTCGAACACTCCATCTACGATAACATTACGCGGTAATATTGTTCACGAACCACCCTATGAGATAGTTTACCAATGGTGAGCAAGAAAGATGTACTGGAACGAGTATATAACGACCCCTCATCTAGCGGAGGGCTTGGAGGGGTACAGAGATTGTATAAGGCCGCCAAATTAATTAACTCTAGAATAACTCTAGCCGATGTAAAGGACTATCTGAAAAGCTCTGACTCCTATACGTTGCATTATTTACATCCGCATAAATTCCCGTGGCGTCGGGTGATAAGCCCTAAACCACGACTATTTCAAGCTATAGACTTGGCCGAGATCCTGGGAGCCTGTCGGCCGAGCGGACAGCACGCTGCACTTGTGATCCTGTGGTCCTAGGTTCGTTCCCAGGCGCCGGCGAGAAACAATGGGCAGAGTTTCTTTCACCCTATACCCCTGTTACCTAGCAGTAAAATAGGTACCTGGGTGTTAGTCAGCTGTCACGGGCTGCTTCCTGGGGGTGGAGGCCTGGTCGAGGACCGGGCCGCGGGGGACACTAAAAAGCCCCGAAATCATCTCAAGATAACCTCAAGAGATGAGTTTATTGGACAAACATAATGACGGAGTGAAATATTTACTCGTATGCGTAGATATTTTCTCCAGGTACGCCCAAGTAGTACCCTTACGCGCTAAGGATGGGAAAAGCACCACTAATGCTCTAGCTTTAATTCTAGATTCACCTCATTCTCAGGGAGTACGCAAAATTAATTCTGATCGAGGTGGAGAATTTTATAACGCCACTATGAAAAAAATGCTGGCAGCAAGGAAAGTACAGTTATATAGTGTATTTTCTCAGGAGACTAAAGCTTCAATCGCTGAGCGGTTCATACGTACTTTAAAAGGTAAACTTTACAAGTTTATGACGGCGCACAACACTTTAAAATACATGCAGGCTCTACCGGATATTGTGAAAACATATAATTTAACCCCACACAGAGGATTGAAGGGGAAGACACCTGAGGAGGTGCACGCTCTATCCTCGCCCAGCGAACACGCCAAACAATTTGATTTAATGTATAAAAGCCCGAGCAAATCAAAGAGAGCTGTCATTCCTCGATTGAGTGTTGGTGATACAGTACGCATCACTCTATCCGATCGCATTTCCAAGTTTAAGAAAGGGTTTAAGCAGCAGAACACCCGAGAGATCTTTACAGTTACACGTATTGATCGGAGACAACACATCCCTTTATACTTTCTAAAAGATCTGAATGGGGAAGAAATTGATGGTGGCTTCTATAAACAAGAATTAACACCAACACATTTGCCTCAAACCTTTAATATTGAGAAGGTATTGGGACAACGCAGAGTCTCTGGCAAACTCCAGTATAAAGTTAGGTACGCAGGTTATGATCGATCATTCGATCAATGGATTGATGCTGCTGAGATATTACATTTATAATGAAGAAGCCCTTAGTTTATAAATACAAGGAATTGATCCAACTATTATCAAAACTTCAGTATTCCTCGAGAAAGCAGTTGATTGAAAAATTGAAGAAACCACATATAAATTGTTTATCAGAAATTTTTAATAACTTTTTAAAAAAAAAAATTGCCCGTGCCTGACAAGGTCGTTAAAAAGTTGAAAAAATATAAATTGCTTATTCGGTCACTAGCCTGTAAGAAACCTTCTGTGACAACTAAGAAACAGATATTAACCAGCAAACGAGGAGGCAGTATTTTATCCATTATTTTACCGATTGCGGCTAGTTTAATTACACGGTTGTTCAGTAAGTAAAATGAAAGCCTTTTATCTCGTACCGCGTAAAATAGTGGACAACCGGAAAGCTGCACACAGCCCTGCTTACCCCACTGTGAAAGCGGTTGCTCGTCATCTTACTGTCAAACCACCTCCTCCTCCTCAGCTGCATACCAACCCTTCCATAAAACATTTAATAGATTTGAAGTTGAAAGTGAGAGATCACGAATATGCGAGATCCTTGCTAAACCATTATGATGCTACCGGAATCGTTCGTTGGGATCTGAATGGAAATGTATTGGCTCCAGTATCTGGCATACATATAATTAATGACATTATACATAAAATGACTGTGCTTAAATCTGTTTTTTTACCGGATAAACTCCCCATTGCTCAACTGTTTTTCACACTAACATCTACATCGCGAGATTTATTCCGTAATACTACGGCAAGCAGTCAAGTGTATGAGCCTCCATCTGTTAAGAGAAAGGCAACTGTCAAGATTGATCCTCACAGTAAAAGGAAAGCTTCCTGGATCGTATATTAGCAGGTGAGTGTATATAAATGAGCGTGTAATGTGTAGATGGCTTTACTAGACAAAGAGCGGTCTAAGGAGATAGAGCGATGGACACGCACGTGATATACGCCACCAGCGTATCAGATACGCATTTATTCCCCAATAACATCCCCGCATCTTTCCAAAATCGATTGTTTAACCAGCTAGAATTAGATCCCAGGAGGAGTTATGAAATGTGTCTACAAAAATTACTCCTCCCCACTTCACATTACGTTATTAAGCGTGATAATCCTGAGGCATATATACGTGTAGGCGTTACGTATGAGAAAGTGAGCGAGGGGAAATACATGCATTCAAAGCATTTATTATCATCTGATGTTTTAGCTGGAACTGTAAAAGAAATAAATACCACGATTAATACAGAAATAGAGGCCATATTTTCAAGTAATGCTAAACTGAGTTTTTTAGGGAAGTCATTAAAACAATTTTCAGCTAAATATGGAACGCATTTTATTAAATATGATTCTTCCTCCAATCGAAACAAGTTCACTACTGTGATTAGTGATGAGAATATTAGCTCTGCAACGGGGCATAAAAACATCAGTAGAGTTACATTATCATTTGGAACCGCTTTTGGGAAAGTGTTGGGCGTAGTTCCAGAAATAGAATATGACATATTCGCAAAACGTCAGTACGCCTCGAGTGTAGTTAACACATGTCTATTTCCGCCAATGCCTAGAGGAGGAGTTGATATTCTGTGTGTTTATTGCGATAGAATCTCTTCTACTAGATATGGAAACCAGTCTGTAAATATTTTGGATGTAATCTCCCTAAATGGAAGTGATAACAGCAACAATAAAAAACTATCTGTGCGTCTTAACACTAACATGATAGATAGCGTCAGCATCACTATTAGGGATCAAGATGGTAACCCCATACATTTTGATGAACGTGGGTGCACCATAGCAGTCTTGCATGTACGCCCCGTTGCAGGAGGTATATAACACCAATGCTTTCCCCCCACTCCTCATTCGTCTGAAACAAGCGGAGAAATGCGTGTCCACTTTATTCCCCCCTCTGTTGAGGAATTATACATTCTGTTAACCCCTCCTAGAGGTGGTGGGACTGATGATATACGGATTTTCAACAGCAGTAGACGTTATACGCGAGGAGGAGGAATATTTTCCTTTTTAAGCGAGATAGCGCGTCGAGCAGCACCCTTTATCATGAGGACTCTGGCCCCGGCTGCGCTTAGCTTGGGGCAGAACGTACTAGACGACATCAATAATGACAAACAAACTTTCAAACAATCTCTTAAGAAACGCGGAATTGAAACATTGAAAGGAGTGGGGAAGCAAATGATAGGTGGAAGAGTGCAGAAAAAGAATAAACAAACAAAAAAATTAGTAAACATCAAACGTTTTACTAAAGCGAAATATAATGATGTGTTGTCATAACTTCTTCTCACTCGGTTGGTGTTGTCTAAAGCGCGAACATGGCCGGATATAACGCTCTGGGCCTCTAGGTGCCATTAGAACATTATACAGCTGCTGTTAGTGAAGCCTTTCCTAAAGTATTTTCCCCTCGATTGGTAGAATCAACAATTGCCAGCAGACAAACGGTGGATGTATTACCTGTGAATTCTGGGGTCAATAATAAGTTTACAGACACTTATCTGGAATTCATCATCAAGGGAGTGAATGGTCAACTGGTGGATTTATCATCTATAGCTTTGGAGTTGACTATTGATCTAACCGAAGAAGATGGAATAACGCCTTTAGGAGATGCTAAAAACGCATCGTTGGTGAATGGATTATCGCAAACTCTATTCAAATCCGCTATTGTGTATTTAAACGAAACAGTAGTTGAAACCAGCTCATTATTCTCATTCTGGTCATACGTAAAGTTATTATCTACGATTTCTGGGTGTAAGGCTAACCGCTATGATAAACTGTCGCAGTTTTTTAACCGAGTCGATCCTGGTAAAATTGAAGCTGGTTATTTCACTAATGCCTCGGCTAGTGAGAAGCAGCAGATGACTGATATGAAAACGAGTGGTGTGAATACTTGTTTTAAACTAATGCTGGATGTCACATCCGTTAGTGAATACGTTTTGGATAATGTGGACATCAGGGTGAGGCTCGAACTTCAACCTGATAAGTGGCTTATACTCAGCGATAATGAACATGCTAATTTTAAATATAATATCAAGTCTACACGACTATGGGTGGATCGGGTATTGCCATACCCTGAAGGATTAGTAGCCATTAATAAAGCCATGGTGCAGAACAACTTTCCTATTACGTATACTTTTAATAAAACTTTATACAAAACGTATATATTGGGCACAGGTCAGCGCTCTATAACAATGGACCAGCCGTGGGGGACTGTTATACCAGAACATTTATATATGATCATCCTTGATATGGAGGCCGTGTCTGGTGCATATAATCGCAACCCGCTTTATTTGGAAAACTGCGAGCTTAGTAAAGTATTAATATCGCAGAATAGCAGTAATATTGTCAATATTGGGTGCGACTTCCCTCATAACTGCGCCAAGTTGTATTACACAGCATAACAAGCCTTAGGCTTCGATAAAGACAATATATTATCTTATGACACATATGTGAATGGTGGAAAGATACTGGCCTTTAATTTACAACCCGAGGATATCGATGACACCATCCCGATTGAAAAAAGTGGTAATCTGAGGATCGCTTTGGAATTTAAACGTGGAGTAGCTAGAAATAAAGTCATTCTAGTTTACGGGTCTACAACAGGTGTGATTAGCATTAACGCGGATCGTCGCGTTATTTGCGATACGAGGGGATAAAATACTAATATGAATTGTTTGGAAATAAATGAGGCTATCAGAAGTAATTTAGGTGATAAGGTGGTCTATCTAGGATGTTTCCTAGCTGATGACGTACGGAAAATACTGACAAAAATACATAAAAAAAGACCTGTGGTGTTCATAATGAACACTCTGGACTCGGGTTCTCGTAATAAAATGGGTCATTGGATAACATTCTATGTAAATAAGGATGAAGGTAGAAGCGAGATAGTTATACTAGACAGATATGCCAATCCTGCAATAGGATCTTATTCAAGATATTTCGAAGAGTTTATGTCTTACTTCCAAGACTATACCCAATATATTATGAAGAAAAGGATTCAATCCTTGAATAGTTACTTCTGTGGGAATTACGCCATTTATTTTGCATATCATTTTTGCAGACTAGGCTTAGAGACTGCCCTGCTTCACTTTGATGAAGCGTTTAAATATGGTCATTTTCGCAAGAATGATGAAAAAGTGTTGAAATTCAATTACGCTCAGATGAAAATGCCTGTGTGTAAGCAAACATTCTGCTTAAACGGTAGTGATGCTGAGTGTGAAACGCTGTGTGACGAAGTTGGCTAGGATGATAGTGCGGTGAGTAATACTTTATGTTAGGATTGAATGATGAACATAATAATGTCTGTATTTATGTTTACAACATTGACAACAACAAAACTTATAACCTTTTCCCCTTTCTACAGATTGACTGATTGACTAGCGTGTCGGGAAGGATCGATGGACTGAATGAAAGCCTTTCTACATCTGTCTGCTAGCTAAACCACCAAGAAGAGGTCTTATTATTATTATTATTATTATCGTTGTAAATCGCTTAAGTGTTTAATAAAGAAATAAATTTATATAATGTGTTTACTTTTCCCTCGTTATTGCTCTCACCATGTTGATCACGTTACGATACGGCTTACACATACTAAAAAAGGGTTTGCACGGAACAATGGTTGATGGTATGGGAGCGGGTGGGGATGAGGGGTGTGAGTGATTGATGGCTAACAGGTGTGGGTCTGTCGTATGTACCTCGCCCCTCCTTACCGGAATCCACAGTGTATGGGGAGTCGTCGTGGGACGAACATCCCCACTCTGAAGACAACGAAACCCCTTTAAGGGAATGGCCCAAGGGAATGGCCCCACTTCCGCTGGAGAGTGCTCTCTCGCTCTCAACACTTTCGACTTCCTGTAGGAGGAAGCTAATGGACGTCCAGGCCTTCCTCTCAGGTATGGGGGTTCTCCTCTCCCTCCCCCTCTCACCCCTCCCCAAACAACATATCCACTATGCTGGTTCCCCTCTCATCCTCTACTCACGATCACCAAACTAATATTAACCTCACTCAGGATTAAGTCTACGCTAAACACATATACATATTCATTTCACTCCTTCCTCTTACTCCACCACTTACTCTCACACAACAAGAACTCCAATCTTTCCTGAGCACATACCATAACCCCCGAGGACTGGAGCGACGCGCTCCAATTACCTCCGACACACGCCAAAACTTCCGGGAAATTCCCCTAACCCACGAGGACTAGAGTGACGCGCGCACCACCTGACAGCTGCCAGACACCTGTCCTTCCATTTCTTACAACAACACTACTCTTTCTTAACCAGAACACACAGAAAAGCTCCCCAAAACCACGAGGACTGGAGCGATGCGATCCACTTTCCTCCAACACATGTCATAACATCCCGGAAATTCCCCCCCAAAAAAACTTGAGGACGGGAGCGACGCGTGGCACCCGCCAGGTGGCACTCACCTGAGTGCCACCTGGCGGTGCCGCACGTCGCTCTAGTCCTCATCTACACTACTGTCGGGAAGGACAGGATGGTCGGGAAAGGAAGGGATGGTCGGGAAGGACAGGATGGTCGAGAAGGACGGGATGGTCGGGAAGGACAGGATGGTTGGTCGGGAGGGACAGGATGGTCGGAAAGGACAGGATGGTTGGTCGGGAGGGACAGGATGGTCGGGAAGGACAGGATGGTCGGGAAGGACAGGATGGTCGGGAAGGACGGGATGGTCGGGAAGGACAGGATGGTCGGGAAGGACAGGATGGTCGGGAAGGACAGGATGGATGGTCGGGAAGGACAGGATGGTCGGGAGGGACAGGATGGTTGGGAAGGACAGGATGGTCGGGAAGGACAGGATGGTTGGTCGGGAAGGACAGGATGGTCGGGAAGGACAGGATGGTCGGGAAGGACGGGATGGTCGGGAAGGACAGGATGGTCGGGAAGGACAGGATGGTCGGGAAGGACAGGATGGTCGGGATGGCCAGGATGGTCGGGAAGGGCAAACAAATGCTTTAAGAAATATTAACATTTATATACAACAACGCAACATGTTAAGGGAGTCGTGTGGGAACAAAGTGCAAAATATTAGCGTGTGATTAACATGGAGTTTTTATTCTGAACATTTTAACATTTCTTACACCCATATAGTTGTTTCAGTGCTTCTTAATATATATTCACGGATGCATAGCAAGAGGACGGATAGGTGGCTGGATGAATAGAAAGATGGATATATGAAACACTAGATGGAGTATATATGTGTGTAATTGAGAGAGAGAGAGAGAGGGAGGGAATTATCAGGGGAAAAGGCCAAGCCATTACGACTAAATAGCAATTGGAGGGGATCAGGATAAGGATTTGGGATGGGACGAGGGGTGGAGGAAAAGGAATGGGGCCCAACCATTTGGACAGTCGGGGATTGAACACCGACCTGCATGAAGCAAGACCGTTGCTCCTCCGTCCAGTCCAAGTGACTAGATGGAGAGATGGACTGATCAATGGATACACAGACAGATTGATAAATAGATGAATAGATTGATGGATAGATGAATAGATAGACGGATGGATAGATCGACGTATAAACCGATGGATATGTGGAAGACAGACACATACATATATACATTCATACATACATACATACTTCGACCTATCCTGTTTCTGATATACGTAAATGATCTCCCAGAGGGTATAGACTCATTCCTCTCGATGTTTGCTGACGACGCCAAAATTACGAGAAGGATTAAGACAGAGGAGGACAGCTTGAGGCTTCAAGAAGACCTGGACAAGCTGCAGGAATGGTCGAACAAATGGCTGTTAGAGTTTAACCCAAGCAAATGTAATGTAATGAAGATAGGGGTAGGAAGCAGGAGACCAGATACAAGGTATCATTTGGGAGATGAAATACTTCAAGAGTCAGAGAGAGCGAAAGACCTGGGGGTTGATATCACGCCAGACCTGTCCCCTGAAGCTCATATCAAGAGGATAACATCGGCAGCATATGCCAGGTTGGGTCACATAAGAACGGCCTTTAGAAACTTGTGTAAGGAATCTTTGAGAACATTATATACCACATATGTCAGACCAATCCTGGAGTATGCGGCTCCAGCATGGAGTCCAAATCTAGTCAAGCATAAGACTAAACTGGAAAAGGTTCAAAGGTTTGCCACCAGACTAGTACCCGAGCTGAGAGGTATGAGCTACGAAGAGAGACTACCTTACTTCGTTGGAAGACAGAAGAGTTAGGGGGGGACATGATCACCACATTCTAGATTCTCAAGGGAATCGACAGGGGTTGATAAAGACAAGCTATTTAACACAAGGGGCACACACACTAGGGGTCACAGGTGGAAACCTATCTCCCAAATGAGCCACAGAGATATTAGAAAGAACTTTTTTAGTGTCAGAGTGGTTGCCAAATGGAATGCATTAGGAAGTGATGTGGTGGAGGCTGACTCCATACACAGTTTCAATTGTAGATATGATACAGCCCAATAGGCTCAGGAACCCGCACACCTGTTGATTGACGGTTGAGAGGCGGGACCAAAGAGCCAGAGCTCAACCCCCGCAAGCACAACTAGAGTGAGTATATACATACATACAAACTTACATACATACATACATACATACATACATACATACATACATACATACATACATACATACATACATACATACATACATACATACATACATACATACATACATACATACATACATACATACATATATACATACATGGGGCGCTGGTGGCTCATTGGACAGCGCACTGTATACGTAGTCGTGTGGACCGGGGTTCGATTCCCGGCGCCGGTGGAGACAATTGGGCACAGTTTGTTTCACCCTGATGCCCCTGTTACCTAGCAGTAAATAGTTGCCTGAGAGTAAGACAGCTGTTACTGGCTGCTTCCTGGGAGTGTGGGTATATGTGTAGGAAAAAGTAATTAAAATTACTCGTTGATTGACAGTTTAGAGGCGAGCTAAAAGAGCAGAGCACATCCCCTGCAAGCACAACTAGGTGAATACATACATATATACATATATACATACAAATAGAGACCATAACTAACATGGGGAAAATCCCCCCAGACAGAGCCTCCCCAACTTATCAGAACTGCAAACAGGATGGCAACATCCGGTCAGGAACCCCCAAATTGATCACAGTGTGATAAATAAAAAATGCAACAACAATAATAACACCATCAGAGTAGTCACCCTCTCGTGCTGCCACTTCTTCTGACACTGCACTCAAATACAATGTCAGGCCACTCACTCTAATATCACCCAGAATAATACCTAATTTACGAGAAAGGGATTAACGTCACTAAGATGAGAAACCAGACTCAGTAACCACGTGTTTTCACGTGTTCACACTCATGAAGTGAACACCTTTTGTCACGTGTTCTCACCCATGAAGTGAGCACCTGTTGTCACGTGTTCACACCCTTGAAGTAACCACGTGTTGTCACGTGTTCACACTCATGAAGTGAACACCTTTTGTCACGTGTTCTCACCCATGAAGTGAGCACCTGTTGTCACATGTTCACACCCTTGAAGTAACCACGTGTTGTCACGTGTTCACACTCATGAAGTGAGCACCTGTTGTCACGTGTTCACACCCTTGAAGTAACCACGTGTTGTCACGTGTTCACACTCATGAAGTGAACACCTTTTGTCACGTGTTCTCACCCATGAAGTGAACACCTGTTGTCACGTGTTCACACCCATGAAGTGAACACCTGTTGTCACGTGTTCACACCCATGAAGTGTGCCTCGAAGAAGACGATATGCAGCATCCGGGAGAGCCTTGTCGGGCTCTCTCGTGCACACTGGCACATATTGTCTTCTACCAACCCATATATATTTATATATATAGGGAAATTTATTGTACAAGATTACAAAATGTGGCATTAACACATACACAACACAACCAATACTGTGCAAGTAAAATGAAAAACACGCCGATGGAAACACTGATAAATGTTTCGGACAGATTCGATCATTGTTGCATTCGATCACTTCTTTGAATTCCTCCGAAGTTGGACTCGTGCCCAAGATACAACAGGCATTTCACCTCTGAATCGCGACACTGAGGTGCTAGAACAAGAAACTTTTCACTCTCTGGTCCTTTGTAGCGCTGATAAATTTGTCCTCCAATTTCTTCAGGAACTAACAATGCACATTTCCCTCACGAACCGAGGGTCTCCAAACCGATCAGAATAAAGCTGTAGCAGTGTGCCAGACCTCTGTATTTGATGGTTTTCTGCGATTCCCTGAAAGAAGCAGCGCCGCCCCCTTTCGCCTGTGCTGTGGTAGAGGTAGGTACTGGCCATTGTGGAAGCGCATGTGTAGTCCCACACCACTTGCTTACCATCCTTCCAAGGAAGGATGGTAAGCTTTCTGGGTGCTTCAGAGGTTCGTTGGGTCTGAATAAGTGTGGTTCTCTTTGTGCTGGGCAGCGGGCCGTGGCGAGGCTCCTCTTGATGTTTTTTGTTGACTTCGTCATGTCTTGCAGTCTTACCTTGTGATTTACGACTTACCAGACTATGACGACCATATTGCTCTGCCATCGCCATTCCACAGATGCATCTACATTCGGCGAGAATGGGGGCGGCATGGCAATGGGCAACTCCAATGCTGAGGGCGTCATGATTGAGGCGAGTTCCCAGGGCTGCATTGGGCACAGCAAATAAAAAAAACTGTGGCATGGAGTGCTGTTACTGTTAGGAGGCAGGCTTTGTTCTCAGCACCTGAGTTTTCAAGCATTGTTGTGGAGGTCTTTTTTTTATGGGGCTATCCCAGTGGGCCTACTTGTGGTTTTTAGGGCCTGTGGTCGGGGTAGAGGGTGTGCAATGGTTTCCCATTGACTGGCTGCTTCAATGAACTTTTGATCATGAGTTCCCGCTGTGTTACTCATACGCTCCAGTAGGATCTGCCCTACTAATTCGTTGGCTGCTGTACATTCTGGAGGTGCTCCCTCAGTTGCCTTTCATATGTCTATTCCCCCGGATCTCACTGGTAGTGTTGCTTGGTCCCACTGACTGTCATCTAAATCTTAGTTGAGTGCCTTCCTGAATATTGACTTGAGGAGCTCATCATTTTTAAATTCGCACTTGGAGGGGTTAAGAACGAAATCCAGGGTCTTCCCCTGTGACTTCACCAGCTGCAGATCTTCCAGCAGGGAATCTTGTGTGCCTACCAGAGTGCCATCATCCAGGAACCAGACGTTGAGCTCATTTTAGTCTGTTTTTGATAGCTCGAACCGCTATGCAAAAGAAGAAAGGTGCAATTGGTCTTCCTGTTGAATTCCGTTTGCTGAGGTGACTTCGTGTTCGCCAAACAGGAGGGTTGAGTCTATGCTGTAACCTGCTGACACAAAGGGGTGAATGCCTCGGCAATGTTCCTGGATTGCGGTGAGGACTACATCCCTTTTGACCGAGGTGAAAGCGTTTTTGAAATCTAATTTTACTACTGCCTGGTCTTCAGTAAGAGAGCTAATGTAGGCTCGTTCAGCATGAGCTCCTGCTTCACAACCTTGGGGGGACCCCAAACCCCAGCTGGTTGGGTTGCAGCATGGTGGCTGCTTCAATTTGGATACTTTTGACAGCAGCCCTTGCAACTAGGCGGCGAAGGGTATTACCAACAGCAATGGGTTTGATCCCTTCCCCTTCTTTTTCAGGGCACATAGGGATGCACCAACGAAGAATGGCTTGATTTCATCAGGGATTAACCCGGCGAGGAAGTTGTTGACAAACATTGTGATTTCTGTCAGGAGCGCCTCTGCAGCTGGGCCAAGAACAGTGTTCACCATTTCCTTGACATGCTGAGGTCTTACCCCTGTGTACCCTCCTGAGGAGCCCGGAGCAAATGAAACGATAGCGTTATAAACCTCGGACTCGGACTCAGAACTCAGGAGCATCAGGCTCCTGAGTGCTACTTCCCTCCTAGCTGGGTGGAACCTGGCAGTTCCGTATACCATGCGCCATGTCTAGGCAGATGCCTTGGGTGGGTGGGCACGTGAAGATGGTGGGTGGGGATGCATGGGAGGCTGTGTGCTGGCATGGGCAGGGAGGGAAAGGCGTGATCGCCTGATCGTAGGAGGTAGGGGGAGTGGAAGACACCACACCACTACAGGGGAGCGGAAAAACACTTCACATTGGGGGGGTGGAGGGAGGGTTTGGGGGGGTGGCACTCGAGTCTTGGATAATTTCCTTTTATATCACTACACACTGGTGAATGTATTCTGGCTCACTGGGTGTGGTGCACTCAACACGATACTCGCAGTGTTCACCACCGGGCTGGAATCAATTTATCTTTTTCAGACAATCATTGGAACACTGGTGACCCTCTCCCTCTCTTGACCACACCACATGTATCCGTCCACCCTTTCCTGGTGGTGGAGCCGCAGGGCATGTGACGTAGGTGGGCGTGGGGTGACGGTGGGCGAGGGGTGGCAGTGGGATGACGGTAGCCGTGGGGTGACGGTGGACGGTGGATCAGCCGCCAGGAGTGGTTTGCTGGATAGACTGGCAAGACCTTCGAGAGGCTTGGAAAGGGAGGGGGGAGGATGCCCGCCACAGGCAGCGGTCATACACACAATTAACACGAAGTTTCACTGATGCATTATGTTTAGCACTACAAATTCACCGTACATCTGAAAAGACACACATATTCACCTCCAAGCCTGCTGTAATACAAACAGGTTTGTGAGCCTCCCCTTCTTTCCCTCCACTTGAGGCCTCCTCCCCGCCTGGAGGTTATTGTTTATGGTGACACTGGGATAATCCTCGCCCTGGCCTGTGTACTTCCCCCTCCCTCGCACGCCTCCCGCCAAAAGAATACACCTTTTCAGTTGATTCTATTGCACTGCTGGAAAGGTAGGCCTCCTCGACCCACTAAGAGTCTTCAGCAGGTATTTACACAGACGTGAGTCGATTCTTGGCTTCCTCAGGCACTGTTATCCTTATTGAAGAGGTAAAATTTAAGCACCCGGCCCGTGTGACTAAGATCAATGAATTTGATGGCTTCCAGGCTTGTGGGTCTAAACATTCCTATATGCGTAACAATGTTTGAATTCCTCGATAATCTTTGGCAGGTGGAGTCCTGTTGTCACGTGACATGCTGTATGACATGAAAAACTTTCCCCAGTTTTTATGAATCTTAATATCTATTTGGTATTCAATAATTGTACGATCAAGTCCAATTTAATAAAAAAAAAACTCCCTTGGTGCAGCAAGTTGTGTGAATTCGATTCCCTGCAATGAGTGTGAGTCTGTGCACCTTGGACAAACAGGAAATTCCTTACAATTGCGTTGGTCCCAACATGCTAAGAGTATTATAACTGCCCAAAAGTCTAGTGCATTTTATCTACACACAAGTTTGTGTGATCACACTATTAATTGGAAGGAGCAAAAAGCATTACCAATTGCAGTGGTTTCGTGGAACGGAATTGATTGAGTCTGCCCTAATCAGTGTCCAAATCTTCTCAAAGTTTGTACTGGTAAATATAAACCTGACCAGGATTCCTGGTTCAACCTTGATGACGAGCGGACGTCTGGACACCTCCTCTGCCTGGGAGCTGCCTGAGCACGTTCTGTTTTCACGCTTTGGCTTTGTTACTGCCGTTTTGCATCCCCTATTCAAAGGTCCGGTTGTTCGACGCCTGGCGCACATATCGCCTTGACTCACGGGATTGTTGATAGATTTTTTAACGTGTTTTGGCTGGTTCTCCTGGCAGGGTGATGGTGTTCGGGGGCTGGCTTGGCCGAAAGGTGCCGGGGGTTGGCGGCTCTTGGTGGGCTCCTGGTGTGCCCTCAGCCGTGCTGGGCGGCTGGCTTATGCTCTGCCGGGGGGCCACTGGATGACTTTTTGCGTTTTAGTTGACGCTGAGGTTTGGTTTTTGCTACCCAGTGTTCTCTGTGTGGGACGGGGTCAGTGCTTGTCACCCTGAGGGACTCCTGGGGCTCCATAATCATCTACCTGTCTGCGTTTCTTTGCCGCTTGGCATAATAGTTTCAAGTGTTTGGCGTCACTCGTTTCGTGTTTAGTCTTGGCGTTTCACCTTTCCTGGCTTCGCGATTAACCCTTAACGGATACGCCGGGGCGCATCCTATCCCACGTCGTCGCCCCTAAATCAACAACAACAACAAACCTGACCCATTTTTAAATTACAATATTGCACAACAGTTTAAGAAAAAACTGTGATTGGGGGTTCCAGTGTCTCATTACAATATTATAATCATATATTAGGTGTTTGTTCAATTCAATTTCTTTCCTTATTATGCACCCCATACCCATCCTGTGGGCGGTGGTGTAAAGGATTAGAGTCAAATAATAGGTTCAGGAACTGAACTCTCTAGTTCATTTAGCTAAGGAAATATTTTTTTTTACGCAAGTTACACAATTATTATTGTTATATATACATGTACACATACTCATACATACATGTACATATATATATACATATATATATATATATATATATATATATATATATATATATATATATATATATATATATATATAATATATATATATATATATATATATATATATATATATATATATATATATATATATATATATATATACATATACATATATATACATATATACATACACATACATATATATACATATATACATACACATACATATATAATCACCCACACAAATACACACATCAATAATACACCAGTCTCCATGGTGTAGTGGTAAGACACTCGCCTGGCATTCCGCGAGCGCTTTGTCATGGGTTCGTATCCTGGCCGGGGAGGATTTACTGGGCGCAAATCCTTAACTGTAGCCTCTGTTTAACTAAACAGTAAAATTGGTACTTGGTTGTAAAACGATTCTTCGCGGCGGGGATCGTATTCCAGGGACCTGCCCGAAACGCTACACGTACTAGTGGCTGTACAAGAATGTAACAATTCCTGTATATATCTCAAAAAAAAAAAATCTTTTGTATCACAAGTGATTCTACAAGAGGCTCACAACAGTCACTATACAAGGAACTTTACATCTATGGTGAGTCACATAGTTACTAGTCTTGCAGCACACCCAACCAACTGGGCAGCAGCTTTAGTCATGTGCATACATTACCTACAGTAAGCAAATTTTGGATACTACGCTAAGATTTTGGGCAGCACATCATTATGAATGAAGTACTTACACATCTCTTGGACACCATTGATGGTGTTATCTTTAAATTCCGTGATTTTTTTCACATTCCAGTATATAAGGATGCAAAATATGAGTGTTTGTTCAGTGAAGCATTTTGTTTAATCTTAAATACTTAAGCGGTCATCTCTGACAACTTAATCCTTCTGACTATTCTAAAGTAATCTATACCTGTTTCTGGGTAAATCTTTACCTTGGAAGGGATAGCCAGGTCTCAATTTTTTGCCTCCACCTCTCTGTTTGTATCCCTTAAGTCCCAAGGGCAACTAGAGCAAGTTGCCACCTCCCATATTAACAGGGCCTTGATGAAAAACGTAAGTGACCCCTCACTTGCTCTAGTTGCCTTTGGGAGGTGGTAATCTTTGGGGCGTTTAAATGCCCTGAAATTACCATCTCTTTTAAGGGTCTGAGCGTGTTGCAGTGGGTTAAAGGCATACCTTTTATGCCAGTTGCTGGAAGGCTTCTGTGCTGGCTAGAGTTCGAGTCTCCTGGTTGGAAAGTGTTCTAAAGATTATATATATATATATATATATATATATATATATATATATATATATATATATATATATATATTATATATATATATATATATATATATATATATATATATAGTTACGGGGCGATAGGTAATGGGGCTCTCTTTCAGCTGGGCATCCAGCTGTGGTAAGGCTCCTCTTGTTCATGTCGTTAACTTCACTGTGCCTCGAGTGCCATCCCCCTGTGCTTTGACAGAGTAGGCCATGGTGGCCGTACCTGTCAGCCACCACCTCGCCGCAAATACGCCTATATCTGGTGTGGATTGGGGCAGCAAGGCGGAGGGCGTGTGGTGTGAGACGCGTGCCAGTTGCCGTCATTGGGGTTGCTAACAGAAAATCCCCTGCATGTGGTGCTGCTACTGCTGTGAGGCGAGCAATGTCGTGTTGTGTTGTTGCAGCACCCAGGCACTCTGCAGCAACTTGGTCTACAATGGGGCCATCCCAGCTGGATTGCTTGTGGGCTTTTGGGGATGGTGGTTGAGGTGATGGGCCTGCACGAGAGGCCCACTCTGTGGCACAGCGTGTAAAATTGGGATCATTTACACCTGCCAGCTGATGTAAATGGGCTGGTAGAAAATATATATTATATATATTATATATATATATATATATATATATATATATATATATATATATATATATATATATATATATATATATATATATACATATATGTATATACATAGTCTCATTGAATATGACCGCAAATTGTGTATTTACTGTCTTCTGATTTAGGGCTTCTATCCCTCTATTTTCTTAGCATCAAGGCTTAGCTGAAATAGGAGTTCTCCAAAACTCATTTTCGTAATTTCAAGGTGAAAAAAAGAAGGGAATTACTATAGAATGTATTACACTTATTTATACAATTTGCACAACGTTGCGAACATCCATGGTTCATTCTCAAGTGAAAAGATTTTTTTTTAACTGGTTGATTTATACCCGCACTGGGTCAGGTATAAATGGTTGGGAAGGACGGGATGGTCGAGAAAGACAGGATGGTCGGGAAGGACAGGATGGTCGGGAAGGACAGGATGGTTGGTCGGGAAGGACAGGATGGTCGGGAAGGACGGGATGCTCGGGAAGGACAGGATGGTCGGGAAGGACAGGATGGTCGGGAAGGACAGGATGGTCGGGAAGGACAGGATGGTCGGGAAGGAAGAGATGGTCGGGAAGGACAGGATGGTCGGGAAGGACAGGATGGTCGGGAAGGAAGGGATGGTCGGGAAGGACAGAATGGTGGGAAAGGACGGGATGGTCGGGAAGGACGGGATGGTCGGGAAGGACAGGATGGTCGGGAAGGAAGAGATGGTCGGGAAGGACAGGATGGTCGGGAAGGGCAGGATGGTCGGAAAGGACAGGATGGTCGGGAAGGAAGAGATGGTCGGGAAGGACAGGATGGTCGGGTAAGGACAGAATTGTCGGGAAGGACAGGATGGTCGGGAAGGAAGGGATGGTCGGGAAGGACAGGATGGTCGGGAAGGACGGGATGGTCGGTAAGGACAGGATGGTTGGTCGGGAGGGACAGGATGGTCGGGAAGGACAGGATGGCTGGTCGGGAGGGACAGGATGGTCGGGAAGGACAAGATGGTCGGGAAGGACAGGATGGTCGGGAAGGACAGGATGGTCGGGAAGGACAGGATGGTCGGGAAGGACAGGATGGTCGGGAAGGACGGGATGGTCGGGAAGGACAGGATGGTCGGGAAGGACAGGATGGTTGGTCGGGAAGGACAGGATGGTCGGGAAGGACTGGATGGTCAGGAAGGACAGGATAGTCGGGAAGGACAGGATGTTGGTCGGGATGGACAGGATGGTCGGGAAGGACGGGATGGTCGGGAAGGACAGGATAGTCGGGAAGGACAGGATGGTCGGGAAGGAAGGGATGGTCGGGAAGGACAGGATGGTCGGGAAGGACAGGATGGTCGGGAAGGAAGAGATGGTCGGGAAGGACAGGATGGTCGGGAAGGACAGGATGGTCGGGAAGGAAGGGATGGTCGGGAAGGACAGGATGGTCGGAAAGGACGGGATGGTCGGGAAGGGCAGGATGGTCGGGAAGGACAGGATGGTCGGGAAGGAAGAGATGGTCAGGAAGGACAGGATGGTCGGGAAGGACAGAATTGTCGGGAAGGACATGATTGTCAGGAAGGAAGGGATGGTTGGAAGGACAGGATGGTCGGGAAGGACGGGATGATCGGGAAGGACAGGATGGTTGGTCGGGAGGGACAGGATGGTCGGGAAGGACAGGATGGTTGGTCGGGAGGGACAGGATGGTCGGAAGGACAGGATGGTCGGGAAGGACAGGATGGTCGGGAAGGACAGGATGGTTGGTCGGGAAGGACAGGATGGTCGGGAAGGACGGGATGGTCAGGAAGGACAGGATAGTCGGGAAGGACAGGATGGTCGGGATGGCCAGGATGGTTGGTCGGGAGGGACAGGATGGTCGAGAAGGAAGAGATGGTCGGGAAGGACAGGATGGTCGGGAAGGACAGGATGGTCGGGAAGGACAGGATGGTCGGGAAGGACAGGATGGTCGGGAAGGACAGGATGGTTGGGAAGGACGGGATGGTCGGGAAAGACAGGATGGTCGGGAAGGACAGGATGGTTGGTCGGGAAGGACAGGATGGTCGGGAAGGACGGGATGCTCGGGAAGGACAGGATGGTCGGGAAGGACAGGATGGTCGGGAAGGACAGGATGGTCGGGAAGGACAGGATGGTCGGGAAGGAAGGGATGGTCGGGAAGGACAGGATCGTCGGGAAGGAAGAGATGGTCGGAAGGACAGGATGGTCGGGAAGGACAGGATGGTCGGGAAGGAAGGGATGGTCGGGAAGGACAGGATGGTCGGAAAGGACGGGATGGTCGGGAAGGACGGGATGGTCGGGAAGGACAGGATGGTCGGGAAGGAAGAGATGGTCAGGAAGGACAGGATGGTCGGGAAGGGCAGGATGGTCGGGAAGGACAGGATGGTCGGGAAGGAAGAGATGTTCGGGAAGGACAGGATGGTCGGGAAGGACAGAATGGTCGGGAAGGATAGGATGGTCGGGAAGGAAGGATGGTCGGGAAGGACAGGATGGTCGGGAAGGACGGGATGGTCGGGAAGGACAGGATGGTTGGTCGGGAGGGACAGGATGGTCGGGAAGGACAGGATGGTTGGTCGGGAGGGACAGGATGGTCGGGAAGGACAGGATGGTCGGGAAGGACAGGATGGTCGGGAAGGACAGGATGGTCGGGAAGGACAGGATGGTCGGGAAGGACGGGATGGTCGGGAAGGACAGGATGGTCGGGAAGGACAGGAAGGTTGGTCGGGAAAGACAGGATGGTCGGGAAGGACGGGATGGTCGGGAAGGACAGGATGGTCGGGAAGGACAGGATGGTCGGGATGGCCAGGATGGTTGGTCGGGAGGGACAGGATGGTCGGGAAGGAAGAGATGGTCGGGAAGGACAGGATGGTCGGGAAGGACGGGATGGTCAGGAAGGACAGGATAGTCGGGAAGGACAGGATGGTCGGGATGGCCAGGATGGTTGGTCGGGAGGGACAGGATGGTCGAGAAGGAAGAGATGGTCGGGAAGGACAGGATGGTCGGGAAGGACAGGATGGTCGGGAAGGACAGGATGGTCGGGAAGGACAGGATGGTTGGGAAGGACGGGATGGTCGGGAAAGACAGGATGGTCGGGAAGGACAGGATGGTTGGTCGGGAAGGACAGGATGGTCGGGAAGGACGGGATGCTCGGGAAGGACAGGATGGTCGGGAAGGACAGGATGGTCGGGAAGGACAGGATGGTCGGGAAGGACAGGATGGTCGGGAAGGAAGGGATGGTCGGGAAGGACAGGATCGTCGGGAAGGAAGAGATGGTCGGGAAGGACAGGATGGTCGGGAAGGACAGGATGGTCGGGAAGGAAGGGATGGTCGGGAAGGACAGGATGGTCCGGAAAGGACGGGATGGTCGGGAAGGACGGGATGGTCGGGAAGGACAGGATGGTCGGGAAGGAAGAGATGGTCAGGAAAGACAGGATGGTCGGGAAGGGCAGGATGGTCGGGAAGGACAGGATGGTCGGGAAGGAAGAGATGGTCGGGAAGGACAGGATGGTCGGGAAGGACAGGATGGTCGGGAAGGACAGGATGGTTGGTCGGGAGGGACAGGATGGTCGGGAAGGACAGGATGGTCGGGAAGGACAGGATGGTCGGGAAGGACAGGATGGTCGGGAAGGACAGGATGGTCAGGAAGGACGGGATGGTCGGGAAGGACAGGATGGTCGGGAAGGACAGGAAGGTTGGTCGGGAAAGACAGGATGGTCGGGAAGGACGGGATGGTCGGGAAGGACAGGATGGTCGGGAAGGACAGGATGGTCGGGATGGCCAGGATGGTTGGTCGGGAGGGACAGGATGGTCGGGAAGGAAGAGATGGTCGGGAAGGACAGGATGGTCGGGAAGGGCAGGATGGTCGGGAAGGACAGGATGGTCGGGAAGGAAGAGATGGTCGGGAAAGACAGGATGGTCAGGAAGGACAGAATGGTCGGGAGTAGTGTAGATGAGGAATAGAGCGACGCGCAGCACCGCCAGGTGGCACTCAGGTGAGTGCCACCTGGCGGGTGCCACGCGTCGCTCCCGTCCTCAAGTTTTTTGGGGGGGGGGGAATTTCCGGGATGTTATGACATGTGTTGGAGGAAAGTGGATCGCATCGCTCCAGTCCTCGTGGTTTTGGGGAGCTTTTCTGTGTGTTCTGGTTAAGAAAGAGTAGTGTTGTTGTAAGAAATGGAAGGACAGGTGTCTGGCAGCTGTCAGGTGGCGCGCGCGTCACTCTAGTCCTCGTGGGTTAGGGGAATTTCCCGGAAGTTTTGGCGTGTGTCGGAGGTAATTGGAGCGCGTCGCTCCAGTCCTCGGGGGTTATGGTATGTGCTCAGGAAAGATTGGAGTTCTTGTTGTGTGAGAGTAAGTGGTGGAGTAAGAGGAAGGAGTGAAATGAATATGTATATGTGTTTAGCGTAGACTTAATCCTGAGTGAGGTTAATATTAGTTTGATGATCGTGAGTAGAGGATGAGAGGGGAACCAGCATAGTGGATATGTTGTTTGGGGAGGGGTGAGGGGGGGAGGGAGAGGAGAACCCCCATAGCTGAGAGGAAGGCCTGGACGTCCATTAGCTCCCCTACAGGAAGTCGCAAGTGTTGAGGGGTGAGAGAGCGAGAGCTCACTCTCCTGCGGAAGTGGGGGGCCATTTGTCTAAAGGGTTTTCGTTGTCTTCAGAGTGGCGATGTTCGTCCCACAACGACTTCCCATACACTGTGGATTCCGGTATGGAGGCGTGAGGTACTTACTCCTGCCGACAGACAGACAGACCCTCACCTGTCACCCATCAATCACTTCTCATTTGACCCAGGTCGTTTCACTCCCCTCACACACAAACGCCCCGCCAGTTCCCTGCGAGACTTCATCCGCTACACACGCGTCATACAGTTCCATGTCATGGAAAGGCGAAGCTCTACAGCATGCATGAAATGCGGAGTATTTTATATTCCATCACCGAATCAAGTGTGTCGACTGCAATGCGCAAGCTGTGAAAAACCGCCCCTAGGACATTACGACATCAAATGCAAGCGATGTCAGCAGATTTTCTGTGATAACCGTGAGTATTATTCATATTAAATATTCCACAGCTCATTTATGGCATCCACAGGTGAAATATTGCGTGTAAACTACTATAGTGTGAGAATATTTTCTCATTCGGGCTATTACATTCCACACAGTTAAATATGTTCTTTCCAATTTCAGTTTACAAAACCGTGAAGTGTCCTTATTGCTCACCTGCCCCGCGAGGAGGTCATCGCCGGAATGAAACTTCACATAAACGTAGGTAGCATATAAAAATATACTTCTCGTATCTGTATTTCATCCCGTTGCAAGCGAACACACATGCATAATAATAATAAACATATTTTTCCCCATTCACCCGTGCTGAATATCATTTTGTTCCATTTCAGGTTATAATCCATACCTCAATCGACGGAGTGAACAGAACAACGTCATCGAGCCTATACCCCATTCCTCACACACTGAGCTACGGAGAGCACATCTCACTCGCCAGGAGTCACAGCCCCTTCATCAAGGTCATCCACCCCGACAGATGGGGGCTACGAGACCGTATCGCCCCCTGTTAACACAATATTACGGATTCATACCCACTCACCTGCTCAACCCCTTCACCAGGACATAAGTAAGTTATTACTGTCTGATTTCAGTCTATTTCCTAAACATATTAATTCCCACTAGTCTGTTCCCTAGCCTCATAATATATATATATATATATATATATATATATATATATATATATAATATATATATATATATATAATATATATATATATATATATATATATATATATATATATATATATATATACATATATATATGTATATATATATATTATATATATATATATATATATATATATATATATATATATATATATATAAATATACATATATATATATGCTTTCATTCTTTCTAGAGATATATATATGCTTCATTCTTTTCTAGAGATAATATGTTTTCTTTTTTTTACAGACGACACACCGCTGTGCATAGATTTGGCATCCAGCGATAGCTGCAGCAGTGGCAGTGAGAGTGACACAGCAGGGCGGACAGTAGCCACTTCCGGCTCTCACAGGAGGGGAGGAGGACTCGTTCACCCGCTCACTCAACCCCCCGTTCCTCCTTCAGCCCGTACCCAATCAATCAGCGACAGCTATGACAGCTATGACAGCAGCAGCAGCAGTGGTGAGAATCGTACCATTTTTTATCTCAGACATCTGCTCAGCAGACCGTGACCTTGACCTGCCAGCGTCTGTCAATTCTGACTTGTTAGCACCGTCTGGCGTAATAGCGGACCCAGCGGTCTCACCCATTCATCTCGGAGGGGGAGGGTTATCACCACCCCCCACCCCTCCCAGCCCTATCCCATCACCCCCGCCACCTCTTTCCCCCTCTCCTCCACCTGCGCTAGAAATTCAACCTCAGTTGCTGGATCGAATTGACAACTATAACGGCAGTTACGTCCGGCTTTCATTCTCCATACCAGAACATGTTAACACCTCCCCAGGACTCTATCTGCGAACATACAGGGATTTTTTCATTAATGAGGTTCGATCCCTTTTCTCCCCACAACACCCATTCCTCCTAATTTACCCAGACATCACTCTAATTGTGAGAAATTTAAATGTACAACAAGACGGTGAGGATAATCTATTGGATCCTATAAATAACGACGGCTTTCCCATACGAGGTGAGGGGCAAAGAATTACTCTAGAGGAAGTAGAAACTCTTATTGATTTTTGGGCTGATGAATTGACAGAGAAAATATCCCAGTATCTGGAAGCGAAGGAAGGGTCCAATGTCTTGGTTGAGCGGCTCACCGGGTTTTACATTAACTGTGCTCAGATTGAACATCCGATAAGATTAGGCTCGCATGTAGACTATCCTGAAGGCTTGCGTGGGAAAAAATTGGTTTTCAATCCAGAGGGAGAGGCTGATATTTGCCTTATGCAGTGTGTTGCTGCTTATAAATGTTTAGCTAAGGGAATGCGACTAGGTAATATTCGCGCTAGATCTGTGAATGTCAGTTGGTGTCTCAGACACATGAAATGGCCAGCAGATGTCAATTCTGCAGTAACATTCGAGGATATTCACAAGGTAGAGAAAATGAATACAGTCAGTATATTCATCTATTCACTAGAAAGAGATGAAAATGCTAGACGACAACAGCGACACTACATTACACTAGCTAGGAAGGGAAGAGGAGGATATTCAGATGTCATACCATTGCTGATGTTGGAAGCTCAACACTTAGTATTAATTAAGGATTTTAACCAATATGTACGTAATATGCGCAGCAATCCAGATCGCATCCCAAGTCATCACAGCTTCTGTCACTGTTGTTTGATATCACTCCCAGCAGATAGCATGCAGAGTCATGAAAGTACATGCAAAGTACATCAAACTCTCAAATTCTACCCACCAAAGAGGAAGATTACTTTCCGTAACTATGGACGGGGATATGGTCCTAGTCACATGTGCTTTTATGACTTTGAGTGCATGTTAGACCGCTCGAACCCTAAGGGAATGATAGAAACACGTCACAACGCAGTGGCATATGCGTACATCATCATTGACAGACAGAAGAATATTGTTGAGAAAGATACTTATTTGGGTAAAATGCGGTCAATCACTTTGTAACCACGCTAGAAGCATCATGGGCTAGAATCAAGAAGGGGTTAGCTTCCTATGAACTTCACATGTCACAGCAACAGCAGGCGATATTTGAGACAAAAACAACTTGTCAACTCTGTGATGTACCTTTTAACGGAGAAGATGTAATCAAAGTCCGTCATCACGACCACACAGTAAGATTCCACAATTATCAAGCAGCTTACTGTGATAGATGTAATTTGCAATGTATAAATTCATACAAGTTCCTATACACTTTCTCCCACAACGCTTCCTATGATTTAGGAGTAATCCTAAACGAGATGAGAGATCGACAAGGGAGTGAAATAGATATATTAGCCAAGGATGGATTTAAATTTATGAAATTTGATGTGAACAACTTAAGATTTTTGGATAGTTTAGCCCTTCTCAACGGCTCGCTAGGAAGAATAGCCAAGGATCATATTGATAGTGGGAAACCTACCACATTCACTTTGGCTATGTTAAAAGGGGTAAATAAAGCAGCCATCCCAAAACTGTTGAAGGGTAAACAATCATTCTGCTATGATTATTTATCCTCTATGTCTGTGTTAGATGAACCACAACTCCCTTCTCGTGATAAGTTTTACAATACACTAAAAGACGAAGAGTTGTCAGAAACAGATTATAAACAAGCCTTAGAAATTTTTGATTTGGTTAAATGTCGCAACATAGGGGAGTATCTGCTCCTTTACCTCAAAGTGGACACAGGATTGCTAGCCGATGTGTTCACAGTCTGGCGAGACACCATGCTTGCTCTCTACAAATTAGACATTTCACACTACATTTCTTTACCCTCATTTGCTTGGGATGCGTTCTTGCTTAAATCGAAAGTTCAACTTGATGTTGTGTCAGACCCATTGTTATATGATTTACTTCGTCGGAATCTCCGAGGTGGGTTCACCAGTGTGACGAGACAGTACACGAATGTGGAGAACAGGCACACAGGCTTAGATCTAGGGGAAGATAGTAGCTACATCATCTACTTAGACTTTAATAGTCTTTACGGGGCGTGTATGACTGAACTACTCCCTCGGGGGGAATCCGGAAACTGACACATGATGAGCGTGACGTACTGCTGGAGCAAGGCTTGGAGAATATCCCTTGTGATGGGTCCAAGGGATATTGGGTGTTGTGTGATACACTGCAGGTCCGACCGGATGTAGCTAGGTATACAGATGAACTGCCCCTTGTTCTTTCCATACATGCATTACTGAGGAACACATTTCACCCTACAGTAAGAATATTCTTACAGAAGAAAGTCGCGGTCTGCCTAAAAACAACACTAAATTAATTGCTTCTCATCTTCCTCAGAAAGACTACCTCGTTAGTCTGGACTTGTTACAGTTGCTCATGCGCATTGGATTAGAAGTAGCTAAAGTTCACGACATCTACGAATTCGAGCAGGAGAGTTACCTTAAAGACTTCATTGAAACCAATGTTCGTGAACGTGCCAGTACCAAATGCGCGATAAAAAAGGCTTTCAAACTCGTATCAAACTCTATATATGGAGAGAGTCTCACAGATGTATCTAAATATGGGAACAAACACTATTTGGTCACAGATCGTAGTCATTTCCTGAAATATGCTCGAACCCATTCTTCAAGCGGGGTCTTTTGTTAAGTAAGGATCGTGTGATATGTACTATCAAGCAGAAGTCTCTCCTAGTCAACACTCCTACCTATCTAGGCTATCATATACTTCAAATTGCTAAGAGGCGACTCTATGAGTTCTGGTATGATGTTGTCAAACCCGCGTATGGGGATAAAGCGAGTCTGTTATATACAGACACAGACTCTTTCATCATTAAACTGGACTGTCAGGATGTGTTTGAAGAGTTGAATAAGTCTCCTCTCTTCGACTGTATGGATTTTAGTAATTTTAATGACACACATCCATCCTACTCTAAAGCGCGAGAAGGTGAACTAGGATTGCTCAAGTCTGAAATAGGCTCTAAGATTATTAACCAGTTAATTGCTCTCAGACCTAAAACGTATTCGTTCACCACACATGATGGGGAGCACACTTGTAAGTGTAAGGGCGTACCTTACCATCTACAAGAGAAACTCTCACATGACTCATTTCAACACACTCTTGAAACAAACACTTCAATCAGGTATGTGTCGAGATCTATACGCAACGTGCAAGGAAAGATTTGCACATGCCGCAGTACCTGCAGAGGATTGTCAGCATTTGACGATAAACGCTACATTTTAAGCCCCACACAGTCCCTAGCGTATGGTCATCCTGATATTCCCAATAACAATGATGATGAGATGGATGTAGAAGTGAGAGAGGAGGAGGAGATGGAAGAAGAAGTGTTTATGGAGGAGGAGGAAGTAGAGCAAGCACAGAGACTCTACCCAATATTCCATCCCTGGAGCAAACGCGATGCTACAGCTCAGAAACTATTCAACCCTCGCTAGATTTTATGTTGTACAATTGTTAGGTAGTATTAAGATGGATGTCTCATATGCTAGAACTTTGTATACTAAATGAATAGGATGTTTAATATTATTGTTTGTGATCTGTAAGAACTATGATTAGTTTTAAAATATGATGTTTAATATTATTGTTTGTGAACTGTAAGAACTATGCTGTTTAATATCATTGTTTGTGAACTGTAAGAACTATGTTAGTTTAAAAAAATGTTGTTGCTGTACATAAAATATGTGAATAAACACCTGTAAATGACTATGTTTGTATAAATACCACCTCAGTTCCTTAGTTTTTAGCAGTCTTAACGAAGCATTAATCATGGACAGTTCCTATGATATAATCCATGCGGAACATCTAGATATTTTCAGAGAACCATCTCGTGTTATTATTGCTGGTTATTCAAACAGTGGAAAATCCTACTTGTGCAGTAAACTTGTAAGGAAGTATCAACACAAGTTCTCCTCAATAATCATATGCGGAGGAGGTTACTCTGAATTACGATCAGATCCGCAAATTAAAGGGAAGCTGATCGAGCATTCAACCATTATTGATCCTGTGGAAGAGCGAGTAGATAATGACTCGCATATCTTAGTAATCTACGATGACCTTTTTACAGAGTCTGCGAATTCAAAAATCGTATCAGACATGTTTACTAGGGGCAGACATTTCACGGTTTCCGTCATATTGATTACTCAAAATATATTTTTTCCTGGTAAATATTCGAGGAATATTAGTTTAAATGCTTCTCATTTCATATTGGTTAAATCACGAGACCTGTCACAAATTGAAACACTCGGACGACAAATATTTGGGAAAGTGGATTCAAAGAAATTTGTAGAGTTATATAAGCAAGTTATTAGTCAGCCCTACGGCTATTTGCTAGTAGATCTGGGCTCGAACACTCCATCTACGATAACATTACGCGGTAATATTGTTCACGAACCCCTATGAGATAGTTTACCAATGGTGAGCAAGAAAGATGTACTGGAACGAGTATATAACGACCCCTCATCTAGCGGAGGGCTTGGAGGGGTACAGAGATTGTATAAGGCCGCCAAATTAATTAACTCTAATAACTCTAGCCGATGTAAAGGACTATCTGAAAAGCTCTGACTCCTATACGTTGCATTATTTACATCCGCATAAATTCCCGTGGCGTCGGGTGATAAGCCCTAAACCACGACTATTTCAAGCTATAGACTTGGCCGAGATCCTGGGAGCCTGTCGGCCGAGCGGACAGCACGCTGCACTTGTGATCCTGTGGTCCTAGGTTCGTTCCCAGGCGCCGGCGAGAAACAATGGGCAGAGTTTCTTTCACCCTATACCCCTGTTACCTAGCAGTAAAATAGGTACCTGGGTGTTAGTCAGCTGTCACGGGCTGCTTCCTGGGGGTGGAGGCCTGGTCGAGGACCGGGCCGCGGGGGACACTAAAAAGCCCCGAAATCATCTCAAGATAACCTCAAGAGATGAGTTTATTGGACAAACATAATGACGGAGTGAAATATTTACTCGTATGCGTAGATATTTTCTCCAGGTACGCCCAAGTAGTACCCTTACGCGCTAAGGATGGGAAAAGCACCACTAATGCTCTAGCTTTAATTCTAGATTCACCTCATTCTCAGGGAGTACGCAAAATTAATTCTGATCGAGGTGGAGAATTTTATAACGCCACTATGAAAAAAATGCTGGCAGCAAGGAAAGTACAGTTATATAGTGTATTTTCTCAGGAGACTAAAGCTTCAATCGCTGAGCGGTTCATACGTACTTTAAAAGGTAAACTTTACAAGTTTATGACGGCGCACAACACTTTAAAATACATGCAGGCTCTACCGGATATTGTGAAAACATATAATTTAACCCCACACAGAGGATTGAAGGGGAAGACACCTGAGGAGGTGCACGCTCTATCCTCGCCCAGCGAACACGCCAAACAATTTGATTTAATGTATAAAAGCCCGAGCAAATCAAAGAGAGCTGTCATTCCTCGATTGAGTGTTGGTGATACAGTACGCATCACTCTATCCGATCGCATTTCCAAGTTTAAGAAAGGGTTTAAGCAGCAGAACACCCGAGAGATCTTTACAGTTACACGTATTGATCGGAGACAACACATCCCTTTATACTTTCTAAAAGATCTGAATGGGGAAGAAATTGATGGTGGCTTCTATAAACAAGAATTAACACCAACACATTTGCCTCAAACCTTTATATTGAGAAGGTATTGGGACAACGCAGAGTCTCTGGCAAACTCCAGTATAAAGTTAGGTACGCAGGTTATGATCGATCATTCGATCAATGGATTGATGCTGCTGAGATATTACATTTATAATGAAGAAGCCCTTAGTTTATAAATACAAGGAATTGATCCAACTATTATCAAAACTTCAGTATTCCTCGAGAAAGCAGTTGATTGAAAAATTGAAGAAACCACATATAAATTGTTTATCAGAAATTTTTAATAACTTTTTAAAAAAAAAAATTGCCCGTGCCTGACAAGGTCGTTAAAAAGTTGAAAAAATATAAATTGCTTATTCGGTCACTAGCCTGTAAGAAACCTTCTGTGACAACTAAGAAACAGATATTAACCAGCAAACGAGGAGGCAGTATTTTATCCATTATTTTACCGATTGCGGCTAGTTTAATTACACGGTTGTTCAGTAAGTAAAATGAAAGCCTTTTATCTCGTACCGCGTAAAATAGTGGACAACCGGAAAGCTGCACACAGCCCTGCTTACCCCACTGTGAAAGCGGTTGCTCGTCATCTTACTGTCAAACCACCTCCTCCTCCTCAGCTGCATACCAACCCTTCCATAAAACATTTAATAGATTTGAAGTTGAAAGTGAGAGATCACGAATATGCGAGATCCTTGCTAAACCATTATGATGCTACCGGAATCGTTCGTTGGGATCTGAATGGAAATGTATTGGCTCCAGTATCTGGCATACATATAATTAATGACATTATACATAAAATGACTGTGCTTAAATCTGTTTTTTTACCGGATAAACTCCCCATTGCTCAACTGTTTTTCACACTAACATCTACATCGCGAGATTTATTCCGTAATACTACGGCAAGCAGTCAAGTGTATGAGCCTCCATCTGTTAAGAGAAAGGCAACTGTCAAGATTGATCCTCACAGTAAAAGGAAAGCTTCCTGGATCGTATATTAGCAGGTGAGTGTATATAAATGAGCGTGTAATGTGTAGATGGCTTTACTAGACAAAGAGCGGTCTAAGGAGATAGAGCGATGGACACGCACGTGATATACGCCACCAGCGTATCAGATACGCATTTATTCCCCAATAACATCCCCGCATCTTTCCAAAATCGATTGTTTAACCAGCTAGAATTAGATCCCAGGAGGAGTTATGAAATGTGTCTACAAAAATTACTCCTCCCCACTTCACATTACGTTATTAAGCGTGATAATCCTGAGGCATATATACGTGTAGGCGTTACGTATGAGAAAGTGAGCGAGGGGAAATACATGCATTCAAAGCATTTATTATCATCTGATGTTTTAGCTGGAACTGTAAAAGAAATAAATACCACGATTAATACAGAAATAGAGGCCATATTTTCAAGTAATGCTAAACTGAGTTTTTTAGGGAAGTCATTAAAACAATTTTCAGCTAAATATGGAACGCATTTTATTAAATATGATTCTTCCTCCAATCGAAACAAGTTCACTACTGTGATTAGTGATGAGAATATTAGCTCTGCAACGGGGCATAAAAACATCAGTAGAGTTACATTATCATTTGGAACCGCTTTTGGGAAAGTGTTGGGCGTAGTTCCAGAAATAGAATATGACATATTCGCAAAACGTCAGTACGCCTCGAGTGTAGTTAACACATGTCTATTTCCGCCAATGCCTAGAGGAGGAGTTGATATTCTGTGTGTTTATTGCGATAGAATCTCTTCTACTAGATATGGAAACCAGTCTGTAAATATTTTGGATGTAATCTCCCTAAATGGAAGTGATAACAGCAACAATAAAAAACTATCTGTGCGTCTTAACACTAACATGATAGATAGCGTCAGCATCACTATTAGGGATCAAGATGGTAACCCCATACATTTTGATGAACGTGGGTGCACCATAGCAGTCTTGCATGTACGCCCCGTTGCAGGAGGTATATAACACCAATGCTTTCCCCCACTCCTCATTCGTCTGAAACAAGCGGAGAAATGCGTGTCCACTTTATTCCCCCCTCTGTTGAGGAATTATACATTCTGTTAACCCCTCCTAGAGGTGGTGGGACTGATGATATACGGATTTTCAACAGCAGTAGACGTTATACGCGAGGAGGAGGAATATTTTCCTTTTTAAGCGAGATAGCGCGTCGAGCAGCACCCTTTATCATGAGGACTCTGGCCCCGGCTGCGCTTAGCTTGGGGCAGAACGTACTAGACGACATCAATAATGACAAACAAACTTTCAAACAATCTCTTAAGAAACGCGGAATTGAAACATTGAAAGGAGTGGGGAAGCAAATGATAGGTGGAAGAGTGCAGAAAAAGAATAAACAAACAAAAAAATTAGTAAACATCAAACGTTTTACTAAAGCGAAATATAATGATGTGTTGTCATAACTTCTTCTCACTCGGTTGGTGTTGTCTAAAGCGCGAACATGGCCGGATATAACGCTCTGGGCCTCTAGGTGCCATTAGAACATTATACAGCTGCTGTTAGTGAAGCCTTTCCTAAAGTATTTTCCCCTCGATTGGTAGAATCAACAATTGCCAGCAGACAAACGGTGGATGTATTACCTGTGAATTCTGGGGTCAATAATAAGTTTACAGACACTTATCTGGAATTCATCATCAAGGGAGTGAATGGTCAACTGGTGGATTTATCATCTATAGCTTTGGAGTTGACTATTGATCTAACCGAAGAAGATGGAATAACGCCTTTAGGAGATGCTAAAAACGCATCGTTGGTGAATGGATTATCGCAAACTCTATTCAAATCCGCTATTGTGTATTTAAACGAAACAGTAGTTGAAACCAGCTCATTATTCTCATTCTGGTCATACGTAAAGTTATTATCTACGATTTCTGGGTGTAAGGCTAACCGCTATGATAAACTGTCGCAGTTTTTTAACCGAGTCGATCCTGGTAAAATTGAAGCTGGTTATTTCACTAATGCCTCGGCTAGTGAGAAGCAGCAGATGACTGATATGAAAACGAGTGGTGTGAATACTTGTTTTAAACTAATGCTGGATGTCACATCCGTTAGTGAATACGTTTTGGATAATGTGGACATCAGGGTGAGGCTCGAACTTCAACCTGATAAGTGGCTTATACTCAGCGATAATGAACATGCTAATTTTAAATATAATATCAAGTCTACACGACTATGGGTGGATCGGGTATTGCCATACCCTGAAGGATTAGTAGCCATTAATAAAGCCATGGTGCAGAACAACTTCCTATTACGTATACTTTTAATAAAACTTTATACAAAACGTATATATTGGGCACAGGTCAGCGCTCTATAACAATGGACCAGCCGTGGGGGACTGTTATACCAGAACATTTATATATGATCATCCTTGATATGGAGGCCGTGTCTGGTGCATATAATCGCAACCCGCTTTATTTGGAAAACTGCGAGCTTAGTAAAGTATTAATATCGCAGAATAGCAGTAATATTGTCAATATTGGGTGCGACTTCCCTCATAACTGCGCCAAGTTGTATTACACAGCATAACAAGCCTTAGGCTTCGATAAAGACAATATATTATCTTATGACACATATGTGAATGGTGGAAAGATACTGGCCTTTAATTTACAACCCGAGGATATCGATGACACCATCCCGATTGAAAAAAGTGGTAATCTGAGGATCGCTTTGGAATTTAAACGTGGAGTAGCTAGAAATAAAGTCATTCTAGTTTACGGGTCTACAACAGGTGTGATTAGCATTAACGCGGATCGTCGCGTTATTTGCGATACGAGGGGATAAAATACTAATATGAATTGTTTGGAAATAAATGAGGCTATCAGAAGTAATTTAGGTGATAAGGTGGTCTATCTAGGATGTTTCCTAGCTGATGACGTACGGAAAATACTGACAAAAATACATAAAAAAAGACCTGTGGTGTTCATAATGAACACTCTGGACTCGGGTTCTCGTAATAAAATGGGTCATTGGATAACATTCTATGTAAATAAGGATGAAGGTAGAAGCGAGATAGTTATACTAGACAGATGCCAATCCTGCAATAGGATCTTATTCAAGATATTTCGAAGAGTTTATGTCTTACTTCCAAGACTATACCCAATATATTATGAAGAAAAGGATTCAATCCTTGAATAGTTACTTCTGTGGGAATTACGCCATTTATTTTGCATATCATTTTTGCAGACTAGGCTTAGAGACTGCCCTGCTTCACTTTGATGAAGCGTTTAAATATGGTCATTTTCGCAAGAATGATGAAAAAGTGTTGAAATTCAATTACGCTCAGATGAAAATGCCTGTGTGTAAGCAAACATTCTGCTTAAACGGTAGTGATGCTGAGTGTGAAACGCTGTGTGACGAAGTTGGCTAGGATGATAGTGCGGTGAGTAATACTTTATGTTAGGATTGAATGATGAACATAATAATGTCTGTATTTATGTTTACAACATTGACAACAACAAAACTTATAACCTTTTCCCCTTTCTACAGATTGACTGATTGACTAGCGTGTCGGGAAGGATCGATGGACTGAATGAAAGCCTTTCTACATCTGTCTGCTAGCTAAACCACCAAGAAGAGGTCTTATTATTATTATTATTATTATCGTTGTAAATCGCTTAAGTGTTTAATAAAGAAATAAATTTATATAATGTGTTTACTTTTCCCTCGTTATTGCTCTCACCATGTTGATCACGTTACGATACGGCTTACACATACTAAAAAAGGGTTTGCACGGAACAATGGTTGATGGTATGGGAGCGGGTGGGGATGAGGGGTGTGAGTGATTGATGGCTAACAGGTGTGGGTCTGTCGTATGTACCTCGCCCCTCCTTACCGGAATCCACAGTGTATGGGGAGTCGTCGTGGGACGAACATCCCCACTCTGAAGACAACGAAACCCCTTTAAGGGAATGGCCCAAGGGAATGGCCCCACTTCCGCTGGAGAGTGCTCTCTCGCTCTCAACACTTTCGACTTCCTGTAGGAGGAAGCTAATGGACGTCCAGGCCTTCCTCTCAGGTATGGGGGTTCTCCTCTCCCTCCCCCTCTCACCCCTCCCCAAACAACATATCCACTATGCTGGTTCCCCTCTCATCCTCTACTCACGATCACCAAACTAATATTAACCTCACTCAGGATTAAGTCTACGCTAAACACATATACATATTCATTTCACTCCTTCCTCTTACTCCACCACTTACTCTCACACAACAAGAACTCCAATCTTTCCTGAGCACATACCATAACCCCCGAGGACTGGAGCGACGCGCTCCAATTACCTCCGACACACGCCAAAACTTCCGGGAAATTCCCCTAACCCACGAGGACTAGAGTGACGCGCGCACCACCTGACAGCTGCCAGACACCTGTCCTTCCATTTCTTACAACAACACTACTCTTTCTTAACCAGAACACACAGAAAAGCTCCCCAAAACCACGAGGACTGGAGCGATGCGATCCACTTTCCTCCAACACATGTCATAACATCCCGGAAATTCCCCCCCAAAAAAACTTGAGGACGGGAGCGACGCGTGGCACCCGCCAGGTGGCACTCACCTGAGTGCCACCTGGCGGTGCCGCACGTCGCTCTAGTCCTCATCTACACTACTGTCGGGAAGGACAGGATGGTCGGGAAAGGAAGGGATGGTCGGGAAGGACAGGATGGTCGAGAAGGACGGGATGGTCGGGAAGGACAGGATGGTTGGTCGGGAGGGACAGGATGGTCGGAAAGGACAGGATGGTTGGTCGGAGGGACAGGATGGTCGGGAAGGACAGGATGGTCGGGAAGGACAGGATGGTCGGGAAGGACGGGATGGTCGGGAAGGACAGGATGGTCGGGAAGGACAGGATGGTCGGGAAGGACAGGATGGATGGTCGGGAAGGACAGGATGGTCGGGAGGGACAGGATGGTTGGGAAGGACAGGATGGTCGGGAAGGACAGGATGGTTGGTCGGGAAGGACAGGATGGTCGGGAAGGACAGGATGGTCGGGAAGGACGGGATGGTCGGGAAGGACAGGATGGTCGGGAAGGACAGGATGGTCGGGAAGGACAGGATGGTCGGGATGGCCAGGATGGTCGGGAAGGGCAAACAAATGCTTTAAGAAATATTAACATTTATATACAACAACGCAACATGTTAAGGGAGTCGTGTGGGAACAAAGTGCAAAATATTAGCGTGTGATTAACATGGAGTTTTTATTCTGAACATTTTAACATTTCTTACACCCATATAGTTGTTTCAGTGCTTCTTAATATATATTCACGGATGCATAGCAAGAGGACGGATAGGTGGCTGGATGAATAGAAAGATGGATATATGAAACACTAGATGGAGTATATATGTGTGTAATTGAGAGAGAGAGAGAGAGGGAGGGAATTATCAGGGGAAAAGGCCAAGCCATTACGACTAAATAGCAATTGGAGGGGATCAGGATAAGGATTTGGGATGGGACGAGGGGTGGAGGAAAAGGAATGGGGCCCAACCATTTGGACAGTCGGGGATTGAACACCGACCTGCATGAAGCAAGACCGTTGCTCCTCCGTCCAGTCCAAGTGACTAGATGGAGAGATGGACTGATCAATGGATACACAGACAGATTGATAAATAGATGAATAGATTGATGGATAGATGAATAGATAGACGGATGGATAGATCGACGTATAAACCGATGGATATGTGGAAGACAGACACATACATATATACATTCATACATACATACATACTTCGACCTATCCTGTTTCTGATATACGTAAATGATCTCCCAGAGGGTATAGACTCATTCCTCTCGATGTTTGCTGACGACGCCAAAATTACGAGAAGGATTAAGACAGAGGAGGACAGCTTGAGGCTTCAAGAAGACCTGGACAAGCTGCAGGAATGGTCGAACAAATGGCTGTTAGAGTTTAACCCAAGCAAATGTAATGTAATGAAGATAGGGGTAGGAAGCAGGAGACCAGATACAAGGTATCATTTGGGAGATGAAATACTTCAAGAGTCAGAGAGAGCGAAAGACCTGGGGGTTGATATCACGCCAGACCTGTCCCCTGAAGCTCATATCAAGAGGATAACATCGGCAGCATATGCCAGGTTGGGTCACATAAGAACGGCCTTTAGAAACTTGTGTAAGGAATCTTTGAGAACATTATATACCACATATGTCAGACCAATCCTGGAGTATGCGGCTCCAGCATGGAGTCCAAATCTAGTCAAGCATAAGACTAAACTGGAAAAGGTTCAAAGGTTTGCCACCAGACTAGTACCCGAGCTGAGAGGTATGAGCTACGAAGAGAGACTACCTTACTTCGTTGGAAGACAGAAGAGTTAGGGGGGGACATGATCACCACATTCTAGATTCTCAAGGGAATCGACAGGGGTTGATAAAGACAAGCTATTTAACACAAGGGGCACACACACTAGGGGTCACAGGTGGAAACCTATCTCCCAAATGAGCCACAGAGATATTAGAAAGAACTTTTTTAGTGTCAGAGTGGTTGCCAAATGGAATGCATTAGGAAGTGATGTGGTGGAGGCTGACTCCATACACAGTTTCAATTGTAGATATGATACAGCCCAATAGGCTCAGGAACCCGCACACCTGTTGATTGACGGTTGAGAGGCGGGACCAAAGAGCCAGAGCTCAACCCCCGCAAGCACAACTAGAGTGAGTATATACATACATACAAACTTACATACATACATACATACATACATACATACATACATACATACATACATACATACATACATACATACATACATACATACATACATACATACATACATACATACATACATACATACATACATATATACATACATGGGGCGCTGGTGGCTCATTGGACAGCGCACTGTATACGTAGTCGTGTGGACCGGGGTTCGATTCCCGGCGCCGGTGGAGACAATTGGGCACAGTTTGTTTCACCCTGATGCCCCTGTTACCTAGCAGTAAATAGTTGCCTGAGAGTAAGACAGCTGTTACTGGCTGCTTCCTGGGAGTGTGGGTATATGTGTAGGAAAAAGTAATTAAAATTACTCGTTGATTGACAGTTTAGAGGCGAGCTAAAAGAGCAGAGCACATCCCCTGCAAGCACAACTAGGTGAATACATACATATATACATATATACATACAAATAGAGACCATAACTAACATGGGGAAAATCCCCCCAGACAGAGCCTCCCCAACTTATCAGAACTGCAAACAGGATGGCAACATCCGGTCAGGAACCCCCAAATTGATCACAGTGTGATAAATAAAAAATGCAACAACAATAATAACACCATCAGAGTAGTCACCCTCTCGTGCTGCCACTTCTTCTGACACTGCACTCAAATACAATGTCAGGCCACTCACTCTAATATCACCCAGAATAATACCTAATTTACGAGAAAGGGATTAACGTCACTAAGATGAGAAACCAGACTCATAACCACGTGTTTTCACGTGTTCACACTCATGAAGTGAACACCTTTTGTCACGTGTTCTCACCCATGAAGTGAGCACCTGTTGTCACGTGTTCACACCCTTGAAGTAACCACGTGTTGTCACGTGTTCACACTCATGAAGTGAACACCTTTTGTCACGTGTTCTCACCCATGAAGTGAGCACCTGTTGTCACATGTTCACACCCTTGAAGTAACCACGTGTTGTCACGTGTTCACACTCATGAAGTGAGCACCTGTTGTCACGTGTTCACACCCTTGAAGTAACCACGTGTTGTCACGTGTTCACACTCATGAAGTGAACACCTTTTGTCACGTGTTCTCACCCATGAAGTGAACACCTGTTGTCACGTGTTCACACCCATGAAGTGAACACCTGTTGTCACGTGTTCACACCCATGAAGTGTGCCTCGAAGAAGACGATATGCAGCATCCGGGAGAGCCTTGTCGGGCTCTCTCGTGCACACTGGCACATATTGTCTTCTACCAACCCATATATATTTATATATATAGGGAAATTTATTGTACAAGATTACAAAATGTGGCATTAACACATACACAACACAACCAATACTGTGCAAGTAAAATGAAAAACACGCCGATGGAAACACTGATAAATGTTTCGGACAGATTCGATCATTGTTGCATTCGATCACTTCTTTGAATTCCTCCGAAGTTGGACTCGTGCCCAAGATACAACAGGCATTTCACCTCTGAATCGCGACACTGAGGTGCTAGAACAAGAAACTTTTCACTCTCTGGTCCTTTGTAGCGCTGATAAATTTGTCCTCCAATTTCTTCAGGAACTAACAATGCACATTTCCCTCACGAACCGAGGGTCTCCAAACCGATCAGAATAAAGCTGTAGCAGTGTGCCAGACCTCTGTATTTGATGGTTTTCTGCGATTCCCTGAAAGAAGCAGCGCCGCCCCCTTTCGCCTGTGCTGTGGTAGAGGTAGGTACTGGCCATTGTGGAAGCGCATGTGTAGTCCCACACCACTTGCTTACCATCCTTCCAAGGAAGGATGGTAAGCTTTCTGGGTGCTTCAGAGGTTCGTTGGGTCTGAATAAGTGTGGTTCTCTTTGTGCTGGGCAGCGGGCCGTGGCGAGGCTCCTCTTGATGTTTTTTGTTGACTTCGTCATGTCTTGCAGTCTTACCTTGTGATTTACGACTTACCAGACTATGACGACCATATTGCTCTGCCATCGCCATTCCACAGATGCATCTACATTCGGCGAGAATGGGGGCGGCATGGCAATGGGCAACTCCAATGCTGAGGGCGTCATGATTGAGGCGAGTTCCCAGGGCTGCATTGGGCACAGCAAATAAAAAAAACTGTGGCATGGAGTGCTGTTACTGTTAGGAGGCAGGCTTTGTTCTCAGCACCTGAGTTTTCAAGCATTGTTGTGGAGGTCTTTTTTTTATGGGGCTATCCCAGTGGGCCTACTTGTGGTTTTTAGGGCCTGTGGTCGGGGTAGAGGGTGTGCAATGGTTTCCCATTGACTGGCTGCTTCAATGAACTTTTGATCATGAGTTCCCGCTGTGTTACTCATACGCTCCAGTAGGATCTGCCCTACTAATTCGTTGGCTGCTGTACATTCTGGAGGTGCTCCCTCAGTTGCCTTTCATATGTCTATTCCCCCGGATCTCACTGGTAGTGTTGCTTGGTCCCACTGACTGTCATCTAAATCTTAGTTGAGTGCCTTCCTGAATATTGACTTGAGGAGCTCATCATTTTTAAATTCGCACTTGGAGGGGTTAAGAACGAAATCCAGGGTCTTCCCCTGTGACTTCACCAGCTGCAGATCTTCCAGCAGGGAATCTTGTGTGCCTACCAGAGTGCCATCATCCAGGAACCAGACGTTGAGCTCATTTTAGTCTGTTTTTGATAGCTCGAACCGCTATGCAAAAGAAGAAAGGTGCAATTGGTCTTCCTGTTGAATTCCGTTTGCTGAGGTGACTTCGTGTTCGCCAAACAGGAGGGTTGAGTCTATGCTGTAACCTGCTGACACAAAGGGGTGAATGCCTCGGCAATGTTCCTGGATTGCGGTGAGGACTACATCCCTTTTGACCGAGGTGAAAGCGTTTTTGAAATCTAATTTTACTACTGCCTGGTCTTCAGTAAGAGAGCTAATGTAGGCTCGTTCAGCATGAGCTCCTGCTTCACAACCTTGGGGGGACCCCAAACCCCAGCTGGTTGGGTTGCAGCATGGTGGCTGCTTCAATTTGGATACTTTTGACAGCAGCCCTTGCAACTAGGCGGCGAAGGGTATTACCAACAGCAATGGGTTTGATCCCTTCCCCTTCTTTTTCAGGGCACATAGGGATGCACCAACGAAGAATGGCTTGATTTCATCAGGGATTAACCCGGCGAGGAAGTTGTTGACAAACATTGTGATTTCTGTCAGGAGCGCCTCTGCAGCTGGGCCAAGAACAGTGTTCACCATTTCCTTGACATGCTGAGGTCTTACCCCTGTGTACCCTCCTGAGGAGCCCGGAGCAAATGAAACGATAGCGTTATAAACCTCGGACTCGGACTCAGAACTCAGGAGCATCAGGCTCCTGAGTGCTACTTCCCTCCTAGCTGGGTGGAACCTGGCAGTTCCGTATACCATGCGCCATGTCTAGGCAGATGCCTTGGGTGGGTGGGCACGTGAAGATGGTGGGTGGGGATGCATGGGAGGCTGTGTGCTGGCATGGGCAGGGAGGGAAAGGCGTGATCGCCTGATCGTAGGAGGTAGGGGGAGTGGAAGACACCACACCCACTACAGGGGAGCGGAAAAACACTTCACATTGGGGGGGTGGAGGGAGGGTTTGGGGGGGTGGCACTCGAGTCTTGGATAATTTCCTTTTATATCACTACACACTGGTGAATGTATTCTGGCTCACTGGGTGTGGTGCACTCAACACGATACTCGCAGTGTTCACCACCGGGCTGGAATCAATTTATCTTTTTCAGACAATCATTGGAACACTGGTGACCCTCTCCCTCTTGACCACACCACATGTATCCGTCCACCCTTTCCTGGTGGTGGAGCCGCAGGGCATGTGACGTAGGTGGGCGTGGGGTGACGGTGGGCGAGGGGTGGCAGTGGGATGACGGTAGCCGTGGGGTGACGGTGGACGGTGGATCAGCCGCCAGGAGTGGTTTGCTGGATAGACTGGCAAGACCTTCGAGAGGCTTGGAAAGGGAGGGGGGAGGATGCCCGCCACAGGCAGCGGTCATACACACAATTAACACGAAGTTTCACTGATGCATTATGTTTAGCACTACAAATTCACCGTACATCTGAAAAGACACACATATTCACCTCCAAGCCTGCTGTAATACAAACAGGTTTGTGAGCCTCCCCTTCTTTCCCTCCACTTGAGGCCTCCTCCCCGCCTGGAGGTTATTGTTTATGGTGACACTGGGATAATCCTCGCCCTGGCCTGTGTACTTCCCCCCCTCGCACGCCTCCCGCCAAAAGAATACACCTTTTTCAGTTGATTCTATTGCACTGCTGGAAAGGTAGGCCTCCTCGACCCACTAAGAGTCTTCAGCAGGTATTTACACAGACGTGAGTCGATTCTTGGCTTCCTCAGGCACTGTTATCCTTATTGAAGAGGTAAAATTTAAGCACCCGGCCCGTGTGACTAAGATCAATGAATTTGATGGCTTCCAGGCTTGTGGGTCTAAACATTCCTATATGCGTAACAATGTTTGAATTCCTCGATAATCTTTGGCAGGTGGAGTCCTGTTGTCACGTGACATGCTGTATGACATGAAAAACTTTCCCCAGTTTTTATGAATCTTAATATCTATTTGGTATTCAATAATTGTACGATCAAGTCCAATTTAATAAAAAAAAAACTCCCTTGGTGCAGCAAGTTGTGTGAATTCGATTCCCTGCAATGAGTGTGAGTCTGTGCACCTTGGACAAACAGGAAATTCCTTACAATTGCGTTGGTCCCAACATGCTAAGAGTATTATAACTGCCCAAAAGTCTAGTGCATTTTATCTACACACAAGTTTGTGTGATCACACTATTAATTGGGAAGGAGCAAAAAGCATTACCAATTGCAGTGGTTTCGTGGAACGGAATTTGATTGAGTCTGCCCTAATCAGTGTCCAAATCTTCTCAAAGTTTGTACTGGTAAATATAAACCTGACCAGGATTCCTGGTTCAACCTTGATGACGAGCGGACGTCTGGACACCTCCTCTGCCTGGGAGCTGCCTGAGCACGTTCTGTTTTCACGCTTTGGCTTTGTTACTGCCGTTTTGCATCCCCTATTCAAAGGTCCGGTTGTTCGACGCCTGGCGCACATATCGCCTTGACTCACGGGATTGTTGATAGATTTTTTAACGTGTTTTGGCTGGTTCTCCTGGCAGGGTGATGGTGTTCGGGGGCTGGCTTGGCCGAAAGGTGCCGGGGGTTGGCGGCTCTTGGTGGGCTCCTGGTGTGCCCTCAGCCGTGCTGGGCGGCTGGCTTATGCTCTGCCGGGGGGCCACTGGATGACTTTTTGCGTTTTAGTTGACGCTGAGGTTTTGGTTTTTGCTACCCAGTGTTCTCTGTGTGGGACGGGGTCAGTGCTTGTCACCCTGAGGGACTCCTGGGGCTCCATAATCATCTACCTGTCTGCGTTTCTTTGCCGCTTGGCATAATAGTTTCAAGTGTTTGGCGTCACTCGTTTCGTGTTTAGTCTTGGCGTTTCACCTTTCCTGGCTTCGCGATTAACCCTTAACGGATACGCCGGGGCGCATCCTATCCCACGTCGTCGCCCCTAAATCAACAACAACAACAAACCTGACCCATTTTTAAATTACAATATTGCACAACAGTTTAAGAAAAAACTGTGATTGGGGGTTCCAGTGTCTCATTACAATATTATAATCATATATTAGGTGTTTGTTCAATTCAATTTCTTTCCTTATTATGCACCCCATACCCATCCTGTGGGCGGTGGTGTAAAGGATTAGAGTCAAATAATAGGTTCAGGAACTGAACTCTCTAGTTCATTTAGCTAAGGAAATATTTTTTTTTACGCAAGTTACACAATTATTATTGTTATATATACATGTACACATACTCATACATACATGTACATATATATACATATATATATATATAATATATATATATATATATATATATATATATATATATATATATATATAATTATATATATATATATAATATATATATATATATATATATTATATATATATATATATATACATATACATATATATACATATATACATACACATACATATATATACATATATACATACACATACATATATAATCACCCACACAAATACACACATCAATAATACACCAGTCTCCATGGTGTAGTGGTAAGACACTCGCCTGGCATTCCGCGAGCGCTTTGTCATGGGTTCGTATCCTGGCCGGGGAGGATTTACTGGGCGCAAATCCTTAACTGTAGCCTCTGTTTAACTAAACAGTAAAATTGGTACTTGGTTGTAAAACGATTCTTCGCGGCGGGGATCGTATTCCAGGGACCTGCCCGAAACGCTACACGTACTAGTGGCTGTACAAGAATGTAACAATTCCTGTATATATCTCAAAAAAAAAAAATCTTTTGTATCACAAGTGATTCTACAAGAGGCTCACAACAGTCACTATACAAGGAACTTTACATCTATGGTGAGTCACATAGTTACTAGTCTTGCAGCACACCCAACCAACTGGGCAGCAGCTTTAGTCATGTGCATACATTACCTACAGTAAGCAAATTTTGGATACTACGCTAAGATTTTGGGCAGCACATCATTATGAATGAAGTACTTACACATCTCTTGGACACCATTGATGGTGTTATCTTTAAATTCCGTGATTTTTTCACATTCCAGTATATAAGGATGCAAAATATGAGTGTTTGTTCAGTGAAGCATTTTGTTTAATCTTAAATACTTAAGCGGTCATCTCTGACAACTTAATCCTTCTGACTATTCTAAAGTAATCTATACCTGTTTCTGGGTAAATCTTTACCTTGGAAGGGATAGCCAGGTCTCAATTTTTTGCCTCCACCTCTCTGTTTGTATCCCTTAAGTCCCAAGGGCAACTAGAGCAAGTTGCCACCTCCCATATTAACAGGGCCTTGATGAAAAACGTAAGTGACCCCTCACTTGCTCTAGTTGCCTTTGGGAGGTGGTAATCTTTGGGGCGTTTAAATGCCCTGAAATTACCATCTCTTTTAAGGGTCTGAGCGTGTTGCAGTGGGTTAAAGGCATACCTTTTATGCCAGTTGCTGGAAGGCTTCTGTGCTGGCTAGAGTTCGAGTCTCCTGGTTGGAAAGTGTTCTAAAGATTATATATATATATATATATATATATATAATATATATATATATATTATATATATATATATATATATATATATATATATATATATATATTATATAGTTACGGGGCGATAGGTAATGGGGCTCTCTTTCAGCTGGGCATCCAGCTGTGGTAAGGCTCCTCTTGTTCATGTCGTTAACTTCACTGTGCCTCGAGTGCCATCCCCCTGTGCTTTGACAGAGTAGGCCATGGTGGCCGTACCTGTCAGCCACCACCTCGCCGCAAATACGCCTATATCTGGTGTGGATTGGGGCAGCAAGGCGGAGGGCGTGTGGTGTGAGACGCGTGCCAGTTGCCGTCATTGGGGTTGCTAACAGAAAATCCCCTGCATGTGGTGCTGCTACTGCTGTGAGGCGAGCAATGTCGTGTTGTGTTGTTGCAGCACCCAGGCACTCTGCAGCAACTTGGTCTACAATGGGGCCATCCCAGCTGGATTGCTTGTGGGCTTTTGGGGATGGTGGTTGAGGTGATGGGCCTGCACGAGAGGCCCACTCTGTGGCACAGCGTGTAAAATTGGGATCATTTACACCTGCCAGCTGATGTAAATGGGCTGGTAGAAAATATATATTATATATATTATATATATATATATATTATATATATATATATATATATATATATATATATATATAATATATATATATATACATATGTATATACATAGTCTCATTGAATATGACCGCAAATTGTGTATTTACTGTCTTCTGATTTAGGGCTTCTATCCCTCTATTTTCTTAGCATCAAGGCTTAGCTGAAATAGGAGTTCTCCAAAACTCATTTTCGTAATTTCAAGGTGAAAAAAAGAAGGGAATTACTATAGAATGTATTACACTTATTTATACAATTTGCACAACGTTGCGAACATCCATGGTTCATTCTCAAGTGAAAAGATTTTTTTTTTAACTGGTTGATTTATACCCGCACTGGGTCAGGTATAAATGGTTGGGAAGGACGGGATGGTCGAGAAAGACAGGATGGTCGGGAAGGACAGGATGGTCGGGAAGGACAGGATGGTTGGTCGGGAAGGACAGGATGGTCGGAAGGACGGGATGCTCGGGAAGGACAGGATGGTCGGGAAGGACAGGATGGTCGGGAAGGACAGGATGGTCGGAAGGACAGGATGGTCGGGAAGGAAGAGGATGGTCGGGAAGGACAGGATGGTCGGGAAGGACAGGATGGTCGGGAAGGAAGGGATGGTCGGGAAGGACAGAATGGTGGGAAAGGACGGGATGGTCGGGAAGGACGGGATGGTCGGGAAGGACAGGATGGTCGGGAGGGAAGAGATGGTCGGGAAGGACAGGATGGTCGGGAAGGGCAGGATGGTCGGAAAGGACAGGATGTCGGAAGGAGAGATGGTCGGGAAGGACAGGATGGTCGGGAAAGGACAGAATTGTTCGGGAAGGACAGGATGGTCGGAAGGAAGGGATGGTCGGGAAGGACAGGATGGTCGGGAAGGACGGATGGTCGGTAAGTACAGGATGGTTGGTCGGGAGGGACAGGATGGTCGGGAAGGACAGGATGGCTGGTCGGGATGGGACAGGATGGTCGGGAAGGACAAGATGGTCGGGAAGGACAGGATGGTCGGGAAGGACAGGATAGGTCGGGAAGGGACAGGATGGTCGGGAAGGACAGGATGGTCGGGAAGGACGGATGGTCGGGAAGGACAGGATGGTCGGGAAGGACAGGATGGTTGGTCGGGAAGGACAGGATGGTCGGGAAGGACTGGATGGTCGGGAAGGACAGGATAGTCGGGAAGGACAGGATGGTTTGGTCGGGATGGACAGGATGGTCGGGAAGGACGGGGATGGTCGGGAAGGACAGGATAGTCGGGAAGGACAGGATGGTCGGGAAGGAAGGGATGGTCGGGAAGGACAGATGGTCGGGAAGGACAGGATGGTCGGGAAGGAAGAGATGGTCGGGAAGGACAGGATGGTCGGGAAGGACAGGATGGTCGGGAAGGAAGGGATGGTCGGGAAGGACAGGATGGTCGGAAAGGACGGGATGGTCGGGAGGGCAGGATGGGCGGGAAGGACAGGATGGTCGGGAAGGAAGAGATGGTCAGGAAGGACAGGATGGTCGGGAAGGACAGAATTGGTCGGGAAGGACATGATTGTCAGGAAGGAAGGGATGGTTGGGAAGGACAGGATGGTCGGGAAGGACGGGATGATCGGGAAGGACAGGATGGTTGGTCGGGAGGGACAGGATGGTCGTGAAGGACAGGATGGTTGGTCGGGAGGGACAGGATGGTCGGGAAGGACAGGATGGTCGGAGAAGGACAGGATGGTCGGAAGGACAGGATGGTTTGGTCGGGAAGGACAGGATGGTCCGGGAAGGACGGGATGGTCAGGAAGGACAGGATAGTCGGGAAGGACAGGATGGTCGGATGGCCAGGATGGTTGGTCGGGAGGGGACAGGATGGTCGAGAAGGAAGAGATGGTCGGGAAGGACAGGATGGTCGGGAAGGACAGGATGGTCGGGAAGGACAGGATGGTCGGGAAGGACAGGATGGTCGGGAAGGACAGGATGGTTGGGAAGGACGGGATGGTCGGGAAAGACAGGATGGTCGGGAAGGACAGGATGGTTGGTCGGGAAGGGACAGGATGGTCGGGAAGGCGGGATGCTCGGGAAGGACAGGATGGTCGGGAAGGACAGGATGGTCGGGAAGGACAGGATGGTCGGGAAGGACAGGATGGTCGGGAAGGAAGGGATGGTCGGGAAGGCCAGGATCGTCGGAAGGAAGAGGAGGGTCGGGAAGGACAGGATGGTCGGGAAGGACAGGATGGTCGGGAAGGAGGGATGGTCGGGAGGACAGATGGTCGGAAAGGACGGGATGGTCGGGAAGGACGGGATGGTCGGGAAGGACAGGATGGTCGGGAAGAAGAGATGGGTCAGGAAGGACAGGATGGTCGGGAAGGGCAGGATGGTCGGGAAGGACAGGATGGTCGGGAATGAAGAGATGTTCGGGAAGGACAGGATGGTCGGGAAGGACAGAATGGTCGGGAAGGATAGGATGGTCGGGAAGGAAGGATGTCGGGAAGGACAGGATGGTCGGGAAGGACGGGATGGTCGGGAAGGACAGGATGGTTGGTCGGGAGGGACAGGATGGTCGGGAAGGACAGGATGGTTGGTCGGAGGGACAGGATGGTCGGGAAGGACAGGATGGTCGGGAAGGACAGGATGGTCGGAAGGACAGGATGGTCGGGAAGGACAGGATGGTCGGGAAGGACGGGATGGTCGGGAAGGACAGGATGGTCGGGAAGGACAGGAAGGTTGGTCGGGAAAGACAGGATGGTCGGGAAGGACGGGATGGTCGGGAAGGACAGGATGGTCGGGAAGGACAGGGATGGTCGGGATGGCCAGGATGGTGGTCGGAGGGACAGGATGGTCGGGAAGGAAGAGATGGTCGGGAAGGACAGGATGGTCGGGAAGACGGGATGGTCAGGAAGGACAGGATAGTCGGGAAGGACAGGATGGTCGGGATGGCCAGGATGGTTGGTCGGGAGGGACAGGATGGTCGAGAAGGAAGAGATGGTCGGGAAGGACAGGATGGTCGGGAAGGACAGGATGGTCGGGAAGGACAGGATGGTCGGGAAGGACAGGATGGTTGGGAAGGACGGGATGGTCGGGAAAGACAGGATGGTCGGGAAGGACAGGATGGTTGGTCGGGAAGGACAGGATGGTCGGGAAGGACGGGATGCTCGGGAAGGACAGGATGGTCGGGAAGGACAGGATGGTCGGGAAGGACAGGATGGTCGGGAAGGACAGGATGGTCGGGAAGGAAGGGATGGTCGGGAAGGACAGGATCGTCGGGAAGGAAGAGATGGTCGGGAAGGACAGGATGGTCGGGAAGGACAGGATGGTCGGGAAGGAAGGGATGGTCGGGAAGGACAGGATGGTCGGAAAGGACGGGATGGTCGGGAAGGACGGGATGGTCGGGAAGGACAGGATGGTCGGGAAGGAAGAGATGGTCAGGAAAGACAGGATGGTCGGGAAGGGCAGGATGGTCGGGAAGGACAGGATGGTCGGGAAGGAAGAGATGGTCGGGAAGGACAGGATGGTCGGGAAGGACAGGATGGTCGGGAAGGACAGGATGGTTGGTCGGGAGGGACAGGATGGTCGGGAAGGACAGGATGGTCGGGAAGGACAGGATGGTCGGGAAGGACAGGATGGTCGGGAAGGACAGGATGGTCAGGAAGGACGGGATGGTCGGGAAGGACAGGATGGTCGGGAAGGACAGGAAGGTTGGTCGGGAAAGACAGGATGGTCGGAAGGACGGGATGGTCGGGAAGGACAGGATGGTCGGGAAGGACAGGATGGTCGGGATGGCCCAGGATGGTTGGTCGGGAGGGACAGGATGGTCGGGAAGGAAGAGATGGTCGGGAAGGACAGGATGGTCGGGAAGGGCAGGATGGTCGGGAAGGACAGGATGGTCGGGAAGGAAGAGATGGTCGGGAAAGACAGGATGGTCAGGAAGGACAGAATGGTCGGGTAGTGTAGATGAGGAATAGAGCGACGCGCAGCACCGCCAGGTGGCACTCAGGTGAGTGCCACCTGGCGGGTGCCACGCGTCGCTCCCGTCCTCAAGTTTTTTGGGGGGGGGGGAATTTCCGGGATGTTATGACATGTGTTGGAGGAAAGTGGATCGCATCGCTCCAGTCCTCGTGGTTTTGGGGAGCTTTTCTGTGTGTTCTGGTTAAGAAAGAGTAGTGTTGTTGTAAGAAATGGAAGGACAGGTGTCTGGCAGCTGTCAGGTGGCGCGCGCGTCACTCTAGTCCTCGTGGGTTAGGGGAATTTCCCGGAAGTTTTGGCGTGTGTCGGAGGTAATTGGAGCGCGTCGCTCCAGTCCTCGGGGGTTATGGTATGTGCTCAGGAAAGATTGGAGTTCTTGTTGTGTGAGAGTAAGTGGTGGAGTAAGAGGAAGGAGTGAAATGAATATGTATATGTGTTTAGCGTAGACTTAATCCTGAGTGAGGTTAATATTAGTTTGATGATCGTGAGTAGAGGATGAGAGGGGAACCAGCATAGTGGATATGTTGTTTGGGAGGGGAGGGGGGGAGGGAGAGGAGAACCCCCATAGCTGAGAGGAAGGCCTGGACGTCCATTAGCTCCCCTACAGGAAGTCGCAAGTGTTGAGGGGTGAGAGAGCGAGAGCTCACTCTCCTGCGGAAGTGGGGGGCCATTTGTCTAAAGGGTTTTCGTTGTCTTCAGAGTGGCGATGTTCGTCCCACAACGACTTCCCATACACTGTGGATTCCGGTATGGAGGCGTGAGGTACTTACTCCTGCCGACAGACAGACAGACCCTCACCTGTCACCCATCAATCACTTCTCATTTGACCCAGGTCGTTTCACTCCCCTCACACACAAACGCCCCGCCAGTTCCCTGCGAGACTTCATCCGCTACACACGCGTCATACAGTTCCATGTCATGGAAAGGCGAAGCTCTACAGCATGCATGAAATGCGGAGTATTTTATATTCCATCACCGAATCAAGTGTGTCGACTGCAATGCGCAAGCTGTGAAAAACCGCCCCTAGGACATTACGACATCAAATGCAAGCGATGTCAGCAGATTTTCTGTGATAACCGTGAGTATTATTCATATTAAATATTCCACAGCTCATTTATGGCATCCACAGGTGAAATATTGCGTGTAAACTACTATAGTGTGAGAATATTTCTCATTCGGGCTATTACATTCCACACAGTTAAATATGTTCTTTCCAATTTCAGTTTACAAAACCGTGAAGTGTCCTTATTGCTCACCTGCCCCGCGAGGAGGTCATCGCCGGAATGAAACTTCACATAAACGTAGGTAGCATATAAAAATATACTTCTCGTATCTGTATTTCATCCCGTTGCAAGCGAACACACATGCATAATAATAATAAACATATTTTTCCCCATTCACCCGTGCTGAATATCATTTTGTTCCATTTCAGGTTATAATCCATACCTCAATCGACGGAGTGAACAGAAACAACGTCATCGAGCCTATACCCCATTCCTCACACACTGAGCTACGGAGAGCACATCTCACTCGCCAGGAGTCACAGCCCCTTCATCAAGGTCATCCACCCCGACAGATGGGGGCTACGAGACCGTATCGCCCCCTGTTAACACAATATTACGGATTCATACCCACTCACCTGCTCAACCCCTTCACCAGGACATAAGTAAGTTATTACTGTCTGATTTCAGTCTATTTCCTAAACATATTAATTCCCACTAGTCTGTTCCCTAGCCTCATAATATATATATATATATATATATATATATATATATATATATATATATATATATATATATATATATATATATATATATATATATATATATATATATATATATATATATATATATACATATATATATGTATATATATATATATATATATATATATATATATATATATATATATATATATATATATATATAAATATACATATATATATATGCTTTCATTCTTTCTAGAGATATATATATGCTTCATTCTTTCTAGAGATAATATGTTTTCTTTTTTTTACAGACGACACACCGCTGTGCATAGATTTGGCATCCAGCGATAGCTGCAGCAGTGGCAGTGAGAGTGACACAGCAGGGCGGACAGTAGCCACTCCGGCTCTCACAGGGAGGGGAGGAGGACTCGTTCACCCGCTCACTCAACCCCCCGTTCCTCCTTCAGCCCCGTACCCCAATCAATCAGCGACAGCTATGACAGCTATGACAGCAGCAGCAGCAGTGGTGAGAATCGTACCATTTTTATCTCAGACATCTGCTCAGCAGACCGTGACCTTGACCTGCCAGCGTCTGTCAATTCTGACTTGTTAGCACCGTCTGGCGTAATAGCGGACCCAGCGGTCTCACCCATTCATCTCGGAGGGGGAGGGTTATCACCACCCCCCACCCCTCCCAGCCCTATCCCATCACCCCCGCCACCTCTTTCCCCCTCTCCTCCACCTGCGCTAGAAATTCAACCTCAGTTGCTGGATCGAATTGACAACTATAACGGCAGTTACGTCCGGCTTTCATTCTCCATACCAGAACATGTTAACACCTCCCCAGGACTCTATCTGCGAACATACAGGGATTTTTTCATTAATGAGGTTCGATCCCTTTTCTCCCCACAACACCCATTCCTCCTAATTTACCCAGACATCACTCTAATTGTGAGAAATTTAAATGTACAACAAGACGGTGAGGATAATCTATTGGATCCTATAAATAACGACGGCTTTCCCATACGAGGTGAGGGGCAAAGAATTACTCTAGAGGAAGTAGAAACTCTTATTGATTTTTGGGCTGATGAATTGACAGAGAAAATATCCCAGTATCTGGAAGCGAAGGAAGGGTCCAATGTCTTGGTTGAGCGGCTCACCGGGTTTTACATTAACTGTGCTCAGATTGAACATCCGATAAGATTAGGCTCGCATGTAGACTATCCTGAAGGCTTGCGTGGGAAAAAATTGGTTTTCAATCCAGAGGGAGAGGCTGATATTTGCCTTATGCAGTGTGTTGCTGCTTATAAATGTTTAGCTAAGGGAATGCGACTAGGTAATATTCGCGCTAGATCTGTGAATGTCAGTTGGTGTCTCAGACACATGAAATGGCCAGCAGATGTCAATTCTGCAGTAACATTCGAGGATATTCACAAGGTAGAGAAAATGAATACAGTCAGTATATTCATCTATTCACTAGAAAGAGATGAAAATGCTAGACGACAACAGCGACACTACATTACACTAGCTAGGAAGGGAAGAGGAGGATATTCAGATGTCATACCATTGCTGATGTTGGAAGCTCAACACTTAGTATTAATTAAGGATTTTAACCAATATGTACGTAATATGCGCAGCAATCCAGATCGCATCCCAAGTCATCACAGCTTCTGTCACTGTTGTTTGATATCACTCCCAGCAGATAGCATGCAGAGTCATGAAAGTACATGCAAAGTACATCAAACTCTCAAATTCTACCACCAAAGAGGAAGATTACTTTCCGTAACTATGGACGGGGATATGGTCCTAGTCACATGTGCTTTTATGACTTTGAGTGCATGTTAGACCGCTCGAACCCTAAGGGAATGATAGAAACACGTCACAACGCAGTGGCATATGCGTACATCATCATTGACAGACAGAAGAATATTGTTGAGAAAGATACTTATTTGGGTAAAAATGCGGTCAATCACTTTGTAACCACGCTAGAAGCATCATGGGCTAGAATCAAGAAGGGGTTAGCTTCCTATGAACTTCACATGTCACAGCAACAGCAGGCGATATTTGAGACAAAAACAACTTGTCAACTCTGTGATGTAACCTTTTAACGGAGAAGATGTAATCAAAGTCCGTCATCACGACCACACAGTAAGATTCCACAATTATCAAGCAGCTTACTGTGATAGATGTAATTTGCAATGTATAAATTCATACAAGTTCCTATACACTTTCTCCCACAACGCTTCCTATGATTTAGGAGTAATCCTAAACGAGATGAGAGATCGACAAGGGAGTGAAATAGATATATTAGCCAAGGATGGATTTAAATTATGAAATTTGATGTGAACAACTTAAGATTTTTGGATAGTTTAGCCCTTCTCAACGGCTCGCTAGGAAGAATAGCCAAGGATCATATTGATAGTGGGAAACCTACCACATTCACTTTGGCTATGTTAAAAGGGGTAAATAAAGCAGCCATCCCAAAACTGTTGAAGGGTAAACAATCATTCTGCTATGATTATTTATCCTCTATGTCTGTGTTAGATGAACCACAACTCCCTTCTCGTGATAAGTTTACAATACACTAAAAGACGAAGAGTTGTCAGAAACAGATTATAAACAAGCCTTAGAAATTTTTGATTTGGTTAAATGTCGCAACATAGGGGAGTATCTGCTCCTTTACCTCAAAGTGGACACAGGATTGCTAGCCGATGTGTTCACAGTCTGGCGAGACACCATGCTTGCTCTCTACAAATTAGACATTTCACACTACATTTCTTTACCCTCATTTGCTTGGGATGCGTTCTTGCTTAAATCGAAAGTTCAACTTGATGTTGTGTCAGACCCATTGTTATATGATTTACTTCGTCGGAATCTCCGAGGTGGGTTCACCAGTGTGACGAGACAGTACACGAATGTGGAGAACAGGCACACAGGCTTAGATCTAGGGGAAGATAGTAGCTACATCATCTACTTAGACTTTAATAGTCTTTACGGGGCGTGTATGACTGAACTACTCCCTCGGGGTGGAATCCGGAAACTGACACATGATGAGCGTGACGTACTGCTGGAGCAAGGCTTGGAGAATATCCCTTGTGATGGGTCCAAGGGATATTGGGTGTTGTGTGATACACTGCAGGTCCGACCGGATGTAGCTAGGTATACAGATGAACTGCCCCTTGTTCTTTCCCATACATGCATTACTGAGGAACACATTTCACCCTACAGTAAGAATATTCTTACAGAAGAAAGTCGCGGTCTGCCTAAAAACAACACTAAATTAATTGCTTCTCATCTTCCTCAGAAAGACTACCTCGTTAGTCTGGACTTGTTACAGTTGCTCATGCGCATTGGATTAGAAGTAGCTAAAGTTCACGACATCTACGAATTCGAGCAGGAGAGTTACCTTAAAGACTTCATTGAAACCAATGTTCGTGAACGTGCCAGTACCAAATGCGCGATAAAAAAGGCTTTCAAACTCGTATCAAACTCTATATATGGAGAGAGTCTCACAGATGTATCTAAATATGGGAACAAACACTATTTGGTCACAGATCGTAGTCATTTCCTGAAATATGCTCGTAACCCATTCTTCAAGCGGGGTCTTTTGTTAAGTAAGGATCGTGTGATATGTACTATCAAGCAGAAGTCTCTCCTAGTCAACACTCCTACCTATCTAGGCTATCATATACTTCAAATTGCTAAGAGGCGACTCTATGAGTTCTGGTATGATGTTGTCAAACCCGCGTATGGGGATAAAGCGAGTCTGTTATATACAGACACAGACTCTTTCATCATTAAACTGGACTGTCAGGATGTGTTTGAAGAGTTGAATAAGTCTCCTCTCTTCGACTGTATGGATTTTAGTAATTTTAATGACACACATCCATCCTACTCTAAAGCGCGAGAAGGTGAACTAGGATTGCTCAAGTCTGAAATAGGCTCTAAGATTATTAACCAGTTAATTGCTCTCAGACCTAAAACGTATTCGTTCACCACACATGATGGGGAGCACACTTGTAAGTGTAAGGGCGTACCTTACCATCTACAAGAGAAACTCTCACATGACTCATTTCAACACACTCTTGAAACAAACACTTCAATCAGGTATGTGTCGAGATCTATACGCAACGTGCAAGGAAAGATTTGCACATGCCGCAGTACCTGCAGAGGATTGTCAGCATTTGACGATAAACGCTACATTTTAAGCCCCACACAGTCCCTAGCGTATGGTCATCCTGATATTCCCAATAACAATGATGATGAGATGGATGTAGAAGTGAGAGAGGAGGAGGAGATGGAAGAAGAAGTGTTTATGGAGGAGGAGGAAGTAGAGCAAGCACAGAGACTCTACCCAATATTCCATCCCTGGAGCAAACGCGATGCTACAGCTCAGAAACTATTCAACCCTCACTAGATTTTATGTTGTACAATTGTTAGGTAGTATTAAGATGGATGTCTCATATGGCTAGAACTTTGTATACTAAATGAATAGGATGTTTAATATTATTGTTTGTGATCTGTAAGAACTATGATTAGTTTTAAAATATGATGTTTAATATTATTGTTTGTGAACTGTAAGAACTATGCTGTTTAATATCATTGTTTGTGAACTGTAAGAACTATGTTAAGTTTAAAAAAAAATGTTGTTGCTGTACATAAAATATGTGAATAAACACCTGTAAATGACTATGTTTGTATAAATACCACCTCAGTTCCTTAGTTTTTAGCAGTCTTAACGAAGCTTTAATCATGGACAGTTCCTATGATATAATCCATGCGGAACATCTAGATATTTTCAGAGAACCATCTCGTGTTATTATTGCTGGTTATTCAAACAGTGGAAAATCCTACTTGTGCAGTAAACTTGTAAGGAAGTATCAACACAAGTTCTCCTCAATAATCATATGCGGAGGAGGTTACTCTGAATTACGATCAGATCCGCAAATTAAAGGGAAGCTGATCGAGCATTCAACCATTATTGATCCTGTGGAAGAGCGAGTAGATAATGACTCGCATATCTTAGTAATCTATGATGACCTTTTTACAGAGTCTGCGAATTCAAAAATCGTATCAGACATGTTTACTAGGGGCAGACATTTCACGGTTTCCGTCATATTGATTACTCAAAATATATTTTTTCCTGGTAAATATTCGAGGAATATTAGTTTAAATGCTTCTCATTTCATATTGGTTAAATCACGAGACCTGTCACAAATTGAAACACTCGGACGACAAATATTTGGGAAAGTGGATTCAAAGAAATTTGTAGAGTTATATAAGCAAGTTATTAGTCAGCCCTACGGCTATTTGCTAGTAGATCTGGGCTCGAACACTCCATCTACGATAACATTACGCGGTAATATTGTTCACGAACCACCCTATGAGATAGTTTACCAATGGTGAGCAAGAAAGATGTACTGGAACGAGTATATAACGACCCCTCATCTAGCGGAGGGCTTGGAGGGGTACAGAGATTGTATAAGGCCGCCAAATTAATTAACTCTAGAATAACTCTAGCCGATGTAAAGGACTATCTGAAAAGCTCTGACTCCTATACGTTGCATTATTTACATCCGCATAAATTCCCGTGGCGTCGGGTGATAAGCCCTAAACCACGACTATTTCAAGCTATAGACTTGGCCGAGATCCTGGGAGCCTGTCGGCCGAGCGGACAGCACGCTGCACTTGTGATCCTGTGGTCCTAGGTTCGTTCCCAGGCGCCGGCGAGAAACAATGGGCAGAGTTTCTTTCACCCTATACCCCTGTTACCTAGCAGTAAAATAGGTACCTGGGTGTTAGTCAGCTGTCACGGGCTGCTTCCTGGGGGTGGAGGCCTGGTCGAGGACCGGGCCGCGGGGGACACTAAAAAGCCCCGAAATCATCTCAAGATAACCTCAAGAGATGAGTTTATTGGACAAACATAATGACGGAGTGAAATATTTACTCGTATGCGTAGATATTTTCTCCAGGTACGCCCAAGTAGTACCCTTACGCGCTAAGGATGGGAAAAGCACCACTAATGCTCTAGCTTTAATTCTAGATTCACCTCATTCTCAGGGAGTACGCAAAATTAATTCTGATCGAGGTGGAGAATTTTATAACGCCACTATGAAAAAAATGCTGGCAGCAAGGAAAGTACAGTTATATAGTGTATTTTCTCAGGAGACTAAAGCTTCAATCGCTGAGCGGTTCATACGTACTTTAAAAGGTAAACTTTACAAGTTTATGACGGCGCACAACACTTTAAAATACATGCAGGCTCTACCGGATATTGTGAAAACATATAATTTAACCCCACACAGAGGATTGAAGGGGAAGACACCTGAGGAGGTGCACGCTCTATCCTCGCCCAGCGAACACGCCAAACAATTTGATTTAATGTATAAAAGCCCGAGCAAATCAAAGAGAGCTGTCATTCCTCGATTGAGTGTTGGTGATACAGTACGCATCACTCTATCCGATCGCATTTCCAAGTTTAAGAAAGGGTTTAAGCAGCAGAACACCCGAGAGATCTTTACAGTTACACGTATTGATCGGAGACAACACATCCCTTTATACTTTCTAAAAGATCTGAATGGGGAAGAAATTGATGGTGGCTTCTATAAACAAGAATTAACACCAACACATTTGCCTCAAACCTTTAATATTGAGAAGGTATTGGGACAACGCAGAGTCTCTGGCAAACTCCAGTATAAAGTTAGGTACGCAGGTTATGATCGATCATTCGATCAATGGATTGATGCTGCTGAGATATTACATTTATAATGAAGAAGCCCTTAGTTTATAAATACAAGGAATTGATCCAACTATTATCAAAACTTCAGTATTCCTCGAGAAAGCAGTTGATTGAAAAATTGAAGAAACCACATATAAATTGTTTATCAGAAATTTTTAATAACTTTTTAAAAAAAAAAATTGCCCGTGCCTGACAAGGTCGTTAAAAAGTTGAAAAAATATAAATTGCTTATTCGGTCACTAGCCTGTAAGAAACCTTCTGTGACAACTAAGAAACAGATATTAACCAGCAAACGAGGAGGCAGTATTTTATCCATTATTTTACCGATTGCGGCTAGTTTAATTACACGGTTGTTCAGTAAGTAAAATGAAAGCCTTTTATCTCGTACCGCGTAAAATAGTGGACAACCGGAAAGCTGCACACAGCCCTGCTTACCCCACTGTGAAAGCGGTTGCTCGTCATCTTACTGTCAAACCACCTCCTCCTCCTCAGCTGCATACCAACCCTTCCATAAAACATTTAATAGATTTGAAGTTGAAAGTGAGAGATCACGAATATGCGAGATCCTTGCTAAACCATTATGATGCTACCGGAATCGTTCGTTGGGATCTGAATGGAAATGTATTGGCTCCAGTATCTGGCATACATATAATTAATGACATTATACATAAAATGACTGTGCTTAAATCTGTTTTTTTACCGGATAAACTCCCCATTGCTCAACTGTTTTTCACACTAACATCTACATCGCGAGATTTATTCCGTAATACTACGGCAAGCAGTCAAGTGTATGAGCCTCCATCTGTTAAGAGAAAGGCAACTGTCAAGATTGATCCTCACAGTAAAAGGAAAGCTTCCTGGATCGTATATTAGCAGGTGAGTGTATATAAATGAGCGTGTAATGTGTAGATGGCTTTACTAGACAAAGAGCGGTCTAAGGAGATAGAGCGATGGACACGCACGTGATATACGCCACCAGCGTATCAGATACGCATTTATTCCCCAATAACATCCCCGCATCTTTCCAAAATCGATTGTTTAACCAGCTAGAATTAGATCCCAGGAGGAGTTATGAAATGTGTCTACAAAAATTACTCCTCCCCACTTCACATTACGTTATTAAGCGTGATAATCCTGAGGCATATATACGTGTAGGCGTTACGTATGAGAAAGTGAGCGAGGGGAAATACATGCATTCAAAGCATTTATTATCATCTGATGTTTTAGCTGGAACTGTAAAAGAAATAAATACCACGATTAATACAGAAATAGAGGCCATATTTTCAAGTAATGCTAAACTGAGTTTTTTAGGGAAGTCATTAAAACAATTTTCAGCTAAATATGGAACGCATTTTATTAAATATGATTCTTCCTCCAATCGAAACAAGTTCACTACTGTGATTAGTGATGAGAATATTAGCTCTGCAACGGGGCATAAAAACATCAGTAGAGTTACATTATCATTTGGAACCGCTTTTGGGAAAGTGTTGGGCGTAGTTCCAGAAATAGAATATGACATATTCGCAAAACGTCAGTACGCCTCGAGTGTAGTTAACACATGTCTATTTCCGCCAATGCCTAGAGGAGGAGTTGATATTCTGTGTGTTTATTGCGATAGAATCTCTTCTACTAGATATGGAAACCAGTCTGTAAATATTTTGGATGTAATCTCCCTAAATGGAAGTGATAACAGCAACAATAAAAAACTATCTGTGCGTCTTAACACTAACATGATAGATAGCGTCAGCATCACTATTAGGGATCAAGATGGTAACCCCATACATTTTGATGAACGTGGGTGCACCATAGCAGTCTTGCATGTACGCCCCGTTGCAGGAGGTATATAACACCAATGCTTTCCCCCCACTCCTCATTCGTCTGAAACAAGCGGAGAAATGCGTGTCCACTTTATTCCCCCCTCTGTTGAGGAATTATACATTCTGTTAACCCCTCCTAGAGGTGGTGGGACTGATGATATACGGATTTTCAACAGCAGTAGACGTTATACGCGAGGAGGAGGAATATTTTCCTTTTTAAGCGAGATAGCGCGTCGAGCAGCACCCTTTATCATGAGGACTCTGGCCCCGGCTGCGCTTAGCTTGGGGCAGAACGTACTAGACGACATCAATAATGACAAACAAACTTTCAAACAATCTCTTAAGAAACGCGGAATTGAAACATTGAAAGGAGTGGGGAAGCAAATGATAGGTGGAAGAGTGCAGAAAAAGAATAAACAAACAAAAAAATTAGTAAACATCAAACGTTTTACTAAAGCGAAATATAATGATGTGTTGTCATAACTTCTTCTCACTCGGTTGGTGTTGTCTAAAGCGCGAACATGGCCGGATATAACGCTCTGGGCCTCTAGGTGCCATTAGAACATTATACAGCTGCTGTTAGTGAAGCCTTTCCTAAAGTATTTTCCCCTCGATTGGTAGAATCAACAATTGCCAGCAGACAAACGGTGGATGTATTACCTGTGAATTCTGGGGTCAATAATAAGTTTACAGACACTTATCTGGAATTCATCATCAAGGGAGTGAATGGTCAACTGGTGGATTTATCATCTATAGCTTTGGAGTTGACTATTGATCTAACCGAAGAAGATGGAATAACGCCTTTAGGAGATGCTAAAAACGCATCGTTGGTGAATGGATTATCGCAAACTCTATTCAAATCCGCTATTGTGTATTTAAACGAAACAGTAGTTGAAACCAGCTCATTATTCTCATTCTGGTCATACGTAAAGTTATTATCTACGATTTCTGGGTGTAAGGCTAACCGCTATGATAAACTGTCGCAGTTTTTTAACCGAGTCGATCCTGGTAAAATTGAAGCTGGTTATTTCACTAATGCCTCGGCTAGTGAGAAGCAGCAGATGACTGATATGAAAACGAGTGGTGTGAATACTTGTTTTAAACTAATGCTGGATGTCACATCCGTTAGTGAATACGTTTTGGATAATGTGGACATCAGGGTGAGGCTCGAACTTCAACCTGATAAGTGGCTTATACTCAGCGATAATGAACATGCTAATTTTAAATATAATATCAAGTCTACACGACTATGGGTGGATCGGGTATTGCCATACCCTGAAGGATTAGTAGCCATTAATAAAGCCATGGTGCAGAACAACTTTCCTATTACGTATACTTTTAATAAAACTTTATACAAAACGTATATATTGGGCACAGGTCAGCGCTCTATAACAATGGACCAGCCGTGGGGGACTGTTATACCAGAACATTTATATATGATCATCCTTGATATGGAGGCCGTGTCTGGTGCATATAATCGCAACCCGCTTTATTTGGAAAACTGCGAGCTTAGTAAAGTATTAATATCGCAGAATAGCAGTAATATTGTCAATATTGGGTGCGACTTCCCTCATAACTGCGCCAAGTTGTATTACACAGCATAACAAGCCTTAGGCTTCGATAAAGACAATATATTATCTTATGACACATATGTGAATGGTGGAAAGATACTGGCCTTTAATTTACAACCCGAGGATATCGATGACACCATCCCGATTGAAAAAAGTGGTAATCTGAGGATCGCTTTGGAATTTAAACGTGGAGTAGCTAGAAATAAAGTCATTCTAGTTTACGGGTCTACAACAGGTGTGATTAGCATTAACGCGGATCGTCGCGTTATTTGCGATACGAGGGGATAAAATACTAATATGAATTGTTTGGAAATAAATGAGGCTATCAGAAGTAATTTAGGTGATAAGGTGGTCTATCTAGGATGTTTCCTAGCTGATGACGTACGGAAAATACTGACAAAAATACATAAAAAAAGACCTGTGGTGTTCATAATGAACACTCTGGACTCGGGTTCTCGTAATAAAATGGGTCATTGGATAACATTCTATGTAAATAAGGATGAAGGTAGAAGCGAGATAGTTATACTAGACAGATATGCCAATCCTGCAATAGGATCTTATTCAAGATATTTCGAAGAGTTTATGTCTTACTTCCAAGACTATACCCAATATATTATGAAGAAAAGGATTCAATCCTTGAATAGTTACTTCTGTGGGAATTACGCCATTTATTTTGCATATCATTTTTGCAGACTAGGCTTAGAGACTGCCCTGCTTCACTTTGATGAAGCGTTTAAATATGGTCATTTTCGCAAGAATGATGAAAAAGTGTTGAAATTCAATTACGCTCAGATGAAAATGCCTGTGTGTAAGCAAACATTCTGCTTAAACGGTAGTGATGCTGAGTGTGAAACGCTGTGTGACGAAGTTGGCTAGGATGATAGTGCGGTGAGTAATACTTTATGTTAGGATTGAATGATGAACATAATAATGTCTGTATTTATGTTTACAACATTGACAACAACAAAACTTATAACCTTTTCCCCTTTCTACAGATTGACTGATTGACTAGCGTGTCGGGAAGGATCGATGGACTGAATGAAAGCCTTTCTACATCTGTCTGCTAGCTAAACCACCAAGAAGAGGTCTTATTATTATTATTATTATTATCGTTGTAAATCGCTTAAGTGTTTAATAAAGAAATAAATTTATATAATGTGTTTACTTTTCCCTCGTTATTGCTCTCACCATGTTGATCACGTTACGATACGGCTTACACATACTAAAAAAGGGTTTGCACGGAACAATGGTTGATGGTATGGGAGCGGGTGGGGATGAGGGGTGTGAGTGATTGATGGCTAACAGGTGTGGGTCTGTCGTATGTACCTCGCCCCTCCTTACCGGAATCCACAGTGTATGGGGAGTCGTCGTGGGACGAACATCCCCACTCTGAAGACAACGAAACCCCTTTAAGGGAATGGCCCAAGGGAATGGCCCCACTTCCGCTGGAGAGTGCTCTCTCGCTCTCAACACTTTCGACTTCCTGTAGGAGGAAGCTAATGGACGTCCAGGCCTTCCTCTCAGGTATGGGGGTTCTCCTCTCCCTCCCCCTCTCACCCCTCCCCAAACAACATATCCACTATGCTGGTTCCCCTCTCATCCTCTACTCACGATCACCAAACTAATATTAACCTCACTCAGGATTAAGTCTACGCTAAACACATATACATATTCATTTCACTCCTTCCTCTTACTCCACCACTTACTCTCACACAACAAGAACTCCAATCTTTCCTGAGCACATACCATAACCCCCGAGGACTGGAGCGACGCGCTCCAATTACCTCCGACACACGCCAAAACTTCCGGGAAATTCCCCTAACCCACGAGGACTAGAGTGACGCGCGCACCACCTGACAGCTGCCAGACACCTGTCCTTCCATTTCTTACAACAACACTACTCTTTCTTAACCAGAACACACAGAAAAGCTCCCCAAAACCACGAGGACTGGAGCGATGCGATCCACTTTCCTCCAACACATGTCATAACATCCCGGAAATTCCCCCCCAAAAAAACTTGAGGACGGGAGCGACGCGTGGCACCCGCCAGGTGGCACTCACCTGAGTGCCACCTGGCGGTGCCGCACGTCGCTCTAGTCCTCATCTACACTACTGTCGGGAAGGACAGGATGGTCGGGAAAGGAAGGGATGGTCGGGAAGGACAGGATGGTCGAGAAGGACGGGATGGTCGGGAAGGACAGGATGGTTGGTCGGGAGGGACAGGATGGTCGGAAAGGACAGGATGGTTGGTCGAGAGGGACAGGATGGTCGGGAAGGACAGGATGGTCGGGAAGGACAGGATGGTCGGGAAGGACGGGATGGTCGGGAAGGACAGGATGGTCGGGAAGGACAGGATGGTCGGGAAGGACAGGATGGATGGTCGGGAAGGACAGGATGGTCGGGAGGGACAGGATGGTTGGGAAGGACAGGATGGTCGGGAAGGACAGGATGGTTGGTCGGGAAGGACAGGATGGTCGGGAAGGACAGGATGGTCGGGAAGGACGGGATGGTCGGGAAGGACAGGATGGTCGGGAAGGACAGGATGGTCGGGAAGGACAGGATGGTCGGGATGGCCAGGATGGTCGGGAAGGGCAAACAAATGCTTTAAGAAATATTAACATTTATATACAACAACGCAACATGTTAAGGGAGTCGTGTGGGAACAAAGTGCAAAATATTAGCGTGTGATTAACATGGAGTTTTTATTCTGAACATTTTAACATTTCTTACACCCATATAGTTGTTTCAGTGCTTCTTAATATATATTCACGGATGCATAGCAAGAGGACGGATAGGTGGCTGGATGAATAGAAAGATGGATATATGAAACACTAGATGGAGTATATATGTGTGTAATTGAGAGAGAGAGAGAGAGGGAGGGAATTATCAGGGGAAAAGGCCAAGCCATTACGACTAAATAGCAATTGGAGGGGATCAGGATAAGGATTTGGGATGGGACGAGGGGTGGAGGAAAAGGAATGGGGCCCAACCATTTGGACAGTCGGGGATTGAACACCGACCTGCATGAAGCAAGACCGTTGCTCCTCCGTCCAGTCCAAGTGACTAGATGGAGAGATGGACTGATCAATGGATACACAGACAGATTGATAAATAGATGAATAGATTGATGGATAGATGAATAGATAGACGGATGGATAGATCGACGTATAAACCGATGGATATGTGGAAGACAGACACATACATATATACATTCATACATACATACATACTTCGACCTATCCTGTTTCTGATATACGTAAATGATCTCCCAGAGGGTATAGACTCATTCCTCTCGATGTTTGCTGACGACGCCAAAATTACGAGAAGGATTAAGACAGAGGAGGACAGCTTGAGGCTTCAAGAAGACCTGGACAAGCTGCAGGAATGGTCGAACAAATGGCTGTTAGAGTTTAACCCAAGCAAATGTAATGTAATGAAGATAGGGGTAGGAAGCAGGAGACCAGATACAAGGTATCATTTGGGAGATGAAATACTTCAAGAGTCAGAGAGAGCGAAAGACCTGGGGGTTGATATCACGCCAGACCTGTCCCCTGAAGCTCATATCAAGAGGATAACATCGGCAGCATATGCCAGGTTGGGTCACATAAGAACGGCCTTTAGAAACTTGTGTAAGGAATCTTTGAGAACATTATATACCACATATGTCAGACCAATCCTGGAGTATGCGGCTCCAGCATGGAGTCCAAATCTAGTCAAGCATAAGACTAAACTGGAAAAGGTTCAAAGGTTTGCCACCAGACTAGTACCCGAGCTGAGAGGTATGAGCTACGAAGAGAGACTACCTTACTTCGTTGGAAGACAGAAGAGTTAGGGGGGGACATGATCACCACATTCTAGATTCTCAAGGGAATCGACAGGGGTTGATAAAGACAAGCTATTTAACACAAGGGGCACACACACTAGGGGTCACAGGTGGAAACCTATCTCCCAAATGAGCCACAGAGATATTAGAAAGAACTTTTTTAGTGTCAGAGTGGTTGCCAAATGGAATGCATTAGGAAGTGATGTGGTGGAGGCTGACTCCATACACAGTTTCAATTGTAGATATGATACAGCCCAATAGGCTCAGGAACCCGCACACCTGTTGATTGACGGTTGAGAGGCGGGACCAAAGAGCCAGAGCTCAACCCCCGCAAGCACAACTAGAGTGAGTATATACATACATACAAACTTACATACATACATACATACATACATACATACATACATACATACATACATACATACATACATACATACATACATACATACATACATACATACATACATACATACATACATACATACATATATACATACATGGGGCGCTGGTGGCTCATTGGACAGCGCACTGTATACGTAGTCGTGTGGACCGGGGTTCGATTCCCGGCGCCGGTGGAGACAATTGGGCACAGTTTGTTTCACCCTGATGCCCCTGTTACCTAGCAGTAAATAGTTGCCTGAGAGTAAGACAGCTGTTACTGGCTGCTTCCTGGGAGTGTGGGTATATGTGTAGGAAAAAGTAATTAAAATTACTCGTTGATTGACAGTTTAGAGGCGAGCTAAAAGAGCAGAGCACATCCCCTGCAAGCACAACTAGGTGAATACATACATATATACATATATACATACAAATAGAGACCATAACTAACATGGGGAAAATCCCCCCAGACAGAGCCTCCCCAACTTATCAGAACTGCAAACAGGATGGCAACATCCGGTCAGGAACCCCCAAATTGATCACAGTGTGATAAATAAAAAATGCAACAACAATAATAACACCATCAGAGTAGTCACCCTCTCGTGCTGCCACTTCTTCTGACACTGCACTCAAATACAATGTCAGGCCACTCACTCTAATATCACCCAGAATAATACCTAATTTACGAGAAAGGGATTAACGTCACTAAGATGAGAAACCAGACTCATTAACCACGTGTTTTCACGTGTTCACACTCATGAAGTGAACACCTTTTGTCACGTGTTCTCACCCATGAAGTGAGCACCTGTTGTCACGTGTTCACACCCTTGAAGTAACCACGTGTTGTCACGTGTTCACACTCATGAAGTGAACACCTTTTGTCACGTGTTCTCACCCATGAAGTGAGCACCTGTTGTCACATGTTCACACCCTTGAAGTAACCACGTGTTGTCACGTGTTCACACTCATGAAGTGAGCACCTGTTGTCACGTGTTCACACCCTTGAAGTAACCACGTGTTGTCACGTGTTCACACTCATGAAGTGAACACCTTTTGTCACGTGTTCTCACCCATGAAGTGAACACCTGTTGTCACGTGTTCACACCCATGAAGTGAACACCTGTTGTCACGTGTTCACACCCATGAAGTGTGCCTCGAAGAAGACGATATGCAGCATCCGGGAGAGCCTTGTCGGGCTCTCTCGTGCACACTGGCACATATTGTCTTCTACCAACCCATATATATTTATATATATAGGGAAATTTATTGTACAAGATTACAAAATGTGGCATTAACACATACACAACACAACCAATACTGTGCAAGTAAAATGAAAAACACGCCGATGGAAACACTGATAAATGTTTCGGACAGATTCGATCATTGTTGCATTCGATCACTTCTTTGAATTCCTCCGAAGTTGGACTCGTGCCCAAGATACAACAGGCATTTCACCTCTGAATCGCGACACTGAGGTGCTAGAACAAGAAACTTTTCACTCTCTGGTCCTTTGTAGCGCTGATAAATTTGTCCTCCAATTTCTTCAGGAACTAACAATGCACATTTCCCTCACGAACCGAGGGTCTCCAAACCGATCAGAATAAAGCTGTAGCAGTGTGCCAGACCTCTGTATTTGATGGTTTTCTGCGATTCCCTGAAAGAAGCAGCGCCGCCCCCTTTCGCCTGTGCTGTGGTAGAGGTAGGTACTGGCCATTGTGGAAGCGCATGTGTAGTCCCACACCACTTGCTTACCATCCTTCCAAGGAAGGATGGTAAGCTTTCTGGGTGCTTCAGAGGTTCGTTGGGTCTGAATAAGTGTGGTTCTCTTTGTGCTGGGCAGCGGGCCGTGGCGAGGCTCCTCTTGATGTTTTTTGTTGACTTCGTCATGTCTTGCAGTCTTACCTTGTGATTTACGACTTACCAGACTATGACGACCATATTGCTCTGCCATCGCCATTCCACAGATGCATCTACATTCGGCGAGAATGGGGGCGGCATGGCAATGGGCAACTCCAATGCTGAGGGCGTCATGATTGAGGCGAGTTCCCAGGGCTGCATTGGGCACAGCAAATAAAAAAAACTGTGGCATGGAGTGCTGTTACTGTTAGGAGGCAGGCTTTGTTCTCAGCACCTGAGTTTTCAAGCATTGTTGTGGAGGTCTTTTTTTTATGGGGCTATCCCAGTGGGCCTACTTGTGGTTTTTAGGGCCTGTGGTCGGGGTAGAGGGTGTGCAATGGTTTCCCATTGACTGGCTGCTTCAATGAACTTTTGATCATGAGTTCCCGCTGTGTTACTCATACGCTCCAGTAGGATCTGCCCTACTAATTCGTTGGCTGCTGTACATTCTGGAGGTGCTCCCTCAGTTGCCTTTCATATGTCTATTCCCCCGGATCTCACTGGTAGTGTTGCTTGGTCCCACTGACTGTCATCTAAATCTTAGTTGAGTGCCTTCCTGAATATTGACTTGAGGAGCTCATCATTTTTAAATTCGCACTTGGAGGGGTTAAGAACGAAATCCAGGGTCTTCCCCTGTGACTTCACCAGCTGCAGATCTTCCAGCAGGGAATCTTGTGTGCCTACCAGAGTGCCATCATCCAGGAACCAGACGTTGAGCTCATTTTAGTCTGTTTTTGATAGCTCGAACCGCTATGCAAAAGAAGAAAGGTGCAATTGGTCTTCCTGTTGAATTCCGTTTGCTGAGGTGACTTCGTGTTCGCCAAACAGGAGGGTTGAGTCTATGCTGTAACCTGCTGACACAAAGGGGTGAATGCCTCGGCAATGTTCCTGGATTGCGGTGAGGACTACATCCCTTTTGACCGAGGTGAAAGCGTTTTTGAAATCTAATTTTACTACTGCCTGGTCTTCAGTAAGAGAGCTAATGTAGGCTCGTGCAGCATGAGCTCCTGCTTCACAACCTTGGGGGGACCCCAAACCCCAGCTGGTTGGGTTGCAGCATGGTGGCTGCTTCAATTTGGATACTTTTGACAGCAGCCCTTGCAACTAGGCGGCGAAGGGTATTACCAACAGCAATGGGTTTGATCCCTTCCCCTTCTTTTTCAGGGCACATAGGGATGCACCAACGAAGAATGGCTTGATTTCATCAGGGATTAACCCGGCGAGGAAGTTGTTGACAAACATTGTGATTTCTGTCAGGAGCGCCTCTGCAGCTGGGCCAAGAACAGTGTTCACCATTTCCTTGACATGCTGAGGTCTTACCCCTGTGTACCCTCCTGAGGAGCCCGGAGCAAATGAAACGATAGCGTTATAAACCTCGGACTCGGACTCAGAACTCAGGAGCATCAGGCTCCTGAGTGCTACTTCCCTCCTAGCTGGGTGGAACCTGGCAGTTCCGTATACCATGCGCCATGTCTAGGCAGATGCCTTGGGTGGGTGGGCACGTGAAGATGGTGGGTGGGGATGCATGGGAGGCTGTGTGCTGGCATGGGCAGGGAGGGAAAGGCGTGATCGCCTGATCGTAGGAGGTAGGGGGAGTGGAAGACACCACACCCACTACAGGGGAGCGGAAAAACACTTCACATTGGGGGGGTGGAGGGAGGGTTTGGGGGGGTGGCACTCGAGTCTTGGATAATTTCCTTTTATATCACTACACACTGGTGAATGTATTCTGGCTCACTGGGTGTGGTGCACTCAACACGATACTCGCAGTGTTCACCACCGGGCTGGAATCAATTTATCTTTTTCAGACAATCATTGGAACACTGGTGACCCTCTCCCTCTCTTGACCACACCACATGTATCCGTCCACCCTTTCCTGGTGGTGGAGCCGCAGGGCATGTGACGTAGGTGGGCGTGGGGTGACGGTGGGCGAGGGGTGGCAGTGGGATGACGGTAGCCGTGGGGTGACGGTGGACGGTGGATCAGCCGCCAGGAGTGGTTTGCTGGATAGACTGGCAAGACCTTCGAGAGGCTTGGAAAGGGAGGGGGGAGGATGCCCGCCACAGGCAGCGGTCATACACACAATTAACACGAAGTTTCACTGATGCATTATGTTTAGCACTACAAATTCACCGTACATCTGAAAAGACACACATATTCACCTCCAAGCCTGCTGTAATACAAACAGGTTTGTGAGCCTCCCCTTCTTTCCCTCCACTTGAGGCCTCCTCCCCGCCTGGAGGTTATTGTTTATGGTGACACTGGGATAATCCTCGCCCTGGCCTGTGTACTTCCCCCTCCCTCGCTCGCCTCCCGCCAAAAGAATACACCTTTTTCAGTTGATTCTATTGCACTGCTGGAAAGGTAGGCCTCCTCGACCCACTAAGAGTCTTCAGCAGGTATTTACACAGACGTGAGTCGATTCTTGGCTTCCTCAGGCACTGTTATCCTTATTGAAGAGGTAAAATTTAAGCACCCGGCCCGTGTGACTAAGATCAATGAATTTGATGGCTTCCAGGCTTGTGGGTCTAAACATTCCTATATGCGTAACAATGTTTGAATTCCTCGATAATCTTTGGCAGGTGGAGTCCTGTTGTCACGTGACATGCTGTATGACATGAAAAACTTTCCCCAGTTTTTATGAATCTTAATATCTATTTGGTATTCAATAATTGTACGATCAAGTCCAATTTAATAAAAAAAAAACTCCCTTGGTGCAGCAAGTTGTGTGAATTCGATTCCCTGCAATGAGTGTGAGTCTGTGCACCTTGGACAAACAGGAAATTCCTTACAATTGCGTTGGTCCCAACATGCTAAGAGTATTATAACTGCCCAAAAGTCTAGTGCATTTTATCTACACACAAGTTTGTGTGATCACACTATTAATTGGGAAGGAGCAAAAAGCATTACCAATTGCAGTGGTTTCGTGGAACGGAATTTGATTGAGTCTGCCCTAATCAGTGTCCAAATCTTCTCAAAGTTTGTACTGGTAAATATAAACCTGACCAGGATTCCTGGTTCAACCTTGATGACGAGCGGACGTCTGGACACCTCCTCTGCCTGGGAGCTGCCTGAGCACGTTCTGTTTTCACGCTTTGGCTTTGTTACTGCCGTTTTGCATCCCCTATTCAAAGGTCCGGTTGTTCGACGCCTGGCGCACATATCGCCTTGACTCACGGGATTGTTGATAGATTTTTTAACGTGTTTTGGCTGGTTCTCCTGGCAGGGTGATGGTGTTCGGGGGCTGGCTTGGCCGAAAGGTGCCGGGGGTTGGCGGCTCTTGGTGGGCTCCTGGTGTGCCCTCAGCCGTGCTGGGCGGCTGGCTTATGCTCTGCCGGGGGGCCACTGGATGACTTTTTGCGTTTTAGTTGACGCTGAGGTTTTGGTTTTTGCTACCCAGTGTTCTCTGTGTGGGACGGGGTCAGTGCTTGTCACCCTGAGGGACTCCTGGGGCTCCATAATCATCTACCTGTCTGCGTTTCTTTGCCGCTTGGCATAATAGTTTCAAGTGTTTGGCGTCACTCGTTTCGTGTTTAGTCTTGGCGTTTCACCTTTCCTGGCTTCGCGATTAACCCTTAACGGATACGCCGGGGCGCATCCTATCCCACGTCGTCGCCCCTAAATCAACAACAACAACAAACCTGACCCATTTTTAAATTACAATATTGCACAACAGTTTAAGAAAAAACTGTGATTGGGGGTTCCAGTGTCTCATTACAATATTATAATCATATATTAGGTGTTTGTTCAATTCAATTTCTTTCCTTATTATGCACCCCATACCCATCCTGTGGGCGGTGGTGTAAAGGATTAGAGTCAAATAATAGGTTCAGGAACTGAACTCTCTAGTTCATTTAGCTAAGGAAATATTTTTTTTTACGCAAGTTACACAATTATTATTGTTATATATACATGTACACATACTCATACATACATGTACATATATATATACATATATATATATATATATATATATATATATATATATATATATATATATATATATATATATATATATATATATAATATATATATATATATATATATATATATATATATATATACATATATATATATATATATATATATACATATACATATATATACATATATACATACACATACATATATATACATATATACATACACATACATATATAATCACCCACACAAATACACACATCAATAATACACCAGTCTCCATGGTGTAGTGGTAAGACACTCGCCTGGCATTCCGCGAGCGCTTTGTCATGGGTTCGTATCCTGGCCGGGGAGGATTTACTGGGCGCAAATCCTTAACTGTAGCCTCTGTTTAACTAAACAGTAAAATTGGTACTTGGTTGTAAAACGATTCTTCGCGGCGGGGATCGTATTCCAGGGACCTGCCCGAAACGCTACACGTACTAGTGGCTGTACAAGAATGTAACAATTCCTGTATATATCTCAAAAAAAAAAAAATCTTTTGTATCACAAGTGATTCTACAAGAGGCTCACAACAGTCACTATACAAGGAACTTTACATCTATGGTGAGTCACATAGTTACTAGTCTTGCAGCACACCCAACCAACTGGGCAGCAGCTTTAGTCATGTGCATACATTACCTACAGTAAGCAAATTTTGGATACTACGCTAAGATTTTGGGCAGCACATCATTATGAATGAAGTACTTACACATCTCTTGGACACCATTGATGGTGTTATCTTTAAATTCCGTGATTTTTTCACATTCCAGTATATAAGGATGCAAAATATGAGTGTTTGTTCAGTGAAGCATTTTGTTTAATCTTAAATACTTAAGCGGTCATCTCTGACAACTTAATCCTTCTGACTATTCTAAAGTAATCTATACCTGTTTCTGGGTAAATCTTTACCTTGGCAGGGATAGCCAGGTCTCAATTTTTTGCCTCCACCTCTCTGTTTGTATCCCTTAAGTCCCAAGGGCAACTAGAGCAAGTTGCCACCTCCCATATTAACAGGGCCTTGATGAAAAACGTAAGTGACCCCTCACTTGCTCTAGTTGCCTTTGGGAGGTGGTAATCTTTGGGGCGTTTAAATGCCCTGAAATTACCATCTCTTTTAAGGGTCTGAGCGTGTTGCAGTGGGTTAAAGGCATACCTTTTATGCCAGTTGCTGGAAGGCTTCTGTGCTGGCTAGAGTTCGAGTCTCCTGGTTGGAAAGTGTTCTAAAGATTATATATATATATATATATATATATATATATATATATATATATATAGTTACGGGGCGATAGGTAATGGGGCTCTCTTTCAGCTGGGCATCCAGCTGTGGTAAGGCTCCTCTTGTTCATGTCGTTAACTTCACTGTGCCTCGAGTGCCATCCCCCTGTGTTTTGACAGAGTAGGCCATGGTGGCCGTACCTGTCAGCCACCACCTCGCCGCAAATACGCCTATATCTGGTGTGGATTGGGGCAGCAAGGCGGAGGGCGTGTGGTGTGAGACGCGTGCCAGTTGCCGTCATTGGGGTTGCTAACAGAAAATCCCCTGCATGTGGTGCTGCTACTGCTGTGAGGCGAGCAATGTCGTGTTGTGTTGTTGCAGCACCCAGGCACTCTGCAGCAACTTGGTCTACAATGGGGCCATCCCAGCTGGATTGCTTGTGGGCTTTTGGGGATGGTGGTTGAGGTGATGGGCCTGCACGAGAGGCCCACTCTGTGGCACAGCGTGTAAAATTGGGATCATTTACACCTGCCAGCTGATGTAAATGGGCTGGTAGAAAATATATATTATATATATTATATATATATATATATATATATATATATATATATATATATATATATATATATATATATATATATATATATATATATATATATATACATATATGTATATACATAGTCTCATTGAATATGACCGCAAATTGTGTATTTACTGTCTTCTGATTTAGGGCTTCTATCCCTCTATTTTCTTAGCATCAAGGCTTAGCTGAAATAGGAGTTCTCCAAAACTCATTTTCGTAATTTCAAGGTGAAAAAAAGAAGGGAATTACTATAGAATGTATTACACTTATTTATACAATTTGCACAACGTTGCGAACATCCATGGTTCATTCTCAAGTGAAAAGATTTTTTTTTTAACTGGTTGATTTATACCCGCACTGGGTCAGGTGATAAGACAATAAAGGTGAAAACATGGGGATACAAAAGGGATAAATGAGGGTGAAGCACATAAGAACATGAGAATAGAGGTAACTGCGGAAGGCCTGTTGGCCCATACGAGGCAGCTCCTATCTACATACAAAGATTAATCAGGTGTAATTGGCCTGTTATGTTGAACAGTGTCTTCTGTGTTGGGATCGTTATGTTCTGGTCTTGTCCTTACTCTCATGGTGGGTAGAGTAAATAGTTCCGTGATTTGGGTGTTCATGGTAGGTTGTTCTATTCTTGTGTGAATTGCCTCAGGAATTTGTAATCTTCTTGCATCTTGGGTTTTGTCTATTATACAGGTATCCTTGTTCAACATTTCTCTTGTTAGGGTGATGTCATGGGCTTGTCTCATGTGATTCCTGGGGGCACCGGATTGAAGATGGCATGTCAAACGCCTCGTCAGCTTGGTTGACGTCATACCAATGTACATAGATTGAAGGTCACATCCTTCGTGAGGGCAAGTGAACATGTATTGGAACTCGTTGGAACCAGTGGTTAGAGGTGTTTGTTTGGGTTTAAACTGTTAGTATATAGTGGTATGGGAATTGATTTGGAGGAAGGAGGTAATAAAAGTATGTGTTCGTGGGAGAAAAGAATTGGCAAAATGATCAGGGAAAGAAAAGGGCCTCAAAATAACAATTCACTTACTGTATATTACACTAACAGAAGAAGTCTAAGAAATAAAATTAACGAATTAAATGCTCCTGTCTGCACAGAAAAAAAATAGATATTATTGCACTTACCGAAACGTGGATGAATGTAGAAAATAGAGAACTATTAGCTGAATATCAAATGAATGGATTTAAACTATTTCACACAGATCGATATATTAGACGAGGAGGGGTGAGTAGCCATATATGTTAGGGACAATTTGAAATGTAGTCTCAAAGAGGGAATCAAAACTGAGCCACACACAGAAACTATTTGGATAGAATTAAACGAAAAAGCAAATAATATTATAATAGGAGTTATATATGTTATATACAGGAGTTATATATGTTATATACAGGAGTTATATACATTATATATAATGGTTCATTCTCAAGTGAAAGGAATTTTTAGGTTTGGTTGATTTTATACCTGCACTGGGTCAGGTGATAAGACAATAAAGGTGAAAACATGGGGGGATACATAAGAACATAAGAAAAGAGGTATCTGCGGAAGGCCTATTTGTCCATACGAGGCAGCTGCTATCTACATACAAAGATTAATCCAGTGTAATTGACCTGTTATGTTGGACATTGTCTTCTGTGTTGGCATCGTTATGTTCTGGTCTTGTCCTTACTCTCATGGTGGGTAGAGTAAATAGTTCCGTGATTTGGGTGTCCATGGTAGGTTGTTCTATTCTTATGTGAATTGCTTCAAGAATTTGCAATCTTCTTGAATCTTGGGTTTTGTCTATTATACAGGTATTTTTGTTCAACATTTCTCTTGTTAGGGTGATGTCATGGGCTTGTCTCATGTGATTCCTGGGGGCACCGGATTGAAGATGGCATGTCAAACGCCTCGTCAGCTTAGTCGACGTCACACCTATGTACTTAGATTGAAGGTTACATCCTTCGTGGGGGCAAGTGTACATATATACAACGCTTGACTGCTGTAGAGGGTTCTCCGTCGGCTTCGGGCTGTTTTTGATAAGGAGTTCGGAAGTCTTCTTGGTTTTGTAGAATATTATCAGGTTTATGTTTTGGTTAGGAGTAATGCTTTTTACTCCTTTACGGACTATTTCTTTCATTATTCTTTCCTCTTTTATATGTTCACTGTCCATGGTTGATTTGTAATATAATTTTATTGGAGGTATTGTGGTTTCTGTTCTAGGTTCTGGATTATACCAACGGTCCAAGTGTCTTCTTATAGCAGCGTTTATTTCCGCGTTGCTATATCCGTTGTTCACCAATACCTGAGTTACTCTTTCAAACTCTCTACTCACGTTGCTCTATTCAGAGCAGTGGGTAAGCGCTCGACGAATATAAGCATTGAGAACACTGGCTTTGTGTCTTTGGGGACACTCACTTCTACCGTTCAGGCATAATCCTATGTTGGTGGGCTTGGTATATACGTTGGTGCTTAAAGAGGTTCCTGTTTTTGTTATTAGTACATCCAGGAATGGCAGACTGTTATTTTCACTATTTTCATGTGTAAATCGGAGTACTGACTCTCTCTCTAGATGTCTTTTTAGGTCAATTAGTTCATCTGAGTCTTTTACTATGACGAATATGTCATCTATATAACGGCAATATACAGTTGGTTTTTGTCTGCTACTGAAGACCCTGTCTTCGATGGTTCCCATATAAAAATTAGCAAATAAGACTCCTAAGGGGGAGCCCATTGCTACTCCGTCTATTTGTAAATACATGTCTCCTTGTGGACTGATGAAAGGGGCTTCCTTTGTACATGCTTCGAGAAGACTCTTCAAGTGTGGCTCAGGTATGTCTAATTTGGGGGTGCTCTCGTCTCTGTATGCTCTGTCCAGTATCATTCCTATGGTTGTGTCGACTGGGACGTTGGTAAATAGGGATTCGACGTCCAGGGAAGCAATGGTGCCATCAGGCTTAGTAGATTTGATTAATTCTAGGAAATCTGCTGATGATTGTAGACTATACTTACTTGGAGTATATGGAGTTAGGAGTTCATTGAGTCTTTTTGCCAGGTGAACTGGCATTGTGAGAAAGTATTGAGAAAGATGTTACAATACGAAACTGAAAAACAGTAATTCAGGAACAGAGGTATTAGGACTGAGAGGTAGGAGACATCTCTACATGGAACATGCTGTAGAACACAAGCCTACGGGGAACATGATGTAGGAAACATCTGTACATGGTAGATGTTGTAGAACACTAGCCAATGGGGAACCAGACGTAGGAAACATCTCTTATTATTGGTAGATGTTGTAGCAAGGCTATGGGGGTTACCTTGAGGTGGTTGACTTACCTTGAAGTGGTTGGTTTACCTTGAGGTAGTTTCGGGGCTTAGCGTCCCCGCGGCCCAGTCGTCGACCATGCCTCCTCCAGACGTAAGAAACCAGATGTAGGAAGTATCTCCACAAGGAAGATGTTGTAGAACACGAACCTACGGGGACCTAGAGGTAGGAGACATCTCTACAAGGAACACGTAGAACACATACCAACGGAACACTAGAGGTAGTAGACATCTCTACAAGGAACATGTAGAACACAAACCTGTGGGAAACTAGAGGTAGTAGACATCTCTACAAGGAACATGTAGAACACATACCAACGGAACACTAGAGGTAGTAGACATCTCTACAAGGAACATGTAGAACACAAACCTGTGGGGAACTAGAGGTAGTAGACATCTCTATAAGGAACATGTTGTAAAACACAAATATTCAAGGAATAATATGAATAAGACATATGTGAAGGAGAAGTATTGAGAGGAAAAGCAAGTAGGAAATATTTAAGAGGTGAGGAACAATATTACGATGTTTCAAATGACGAAAACTAAGAAATGGTGACACGAGGTTTAATTAGGATATGTTGACATTATGTCTAATAACATTGTCTTCATGTATTTTATCATAAAATTGTTTCCCTGTATTATCACAAGTAATACTGTTTTCTCTGGTAACAGTGTGGCCCTATCCGGAGTCAGCATGGAGGAACGTGATACAAGGAGGATACACCCGGCTCGCTCACCAGCTTCTGCAGGGAAACATAACAGGTACCCATAATATCTTTAGTAAGTTGCACCTTCAGTATTGAACTCGAGATTTTATATCCCGTCTTTCCCACTGACGGTCGTCAAATAGATTTACTCCCGTCCAACATTTTTATCTCACAAATATATATTAACTTGGGATTATTATGGTATATTGAAATTCAGATTTGTGTGCAGGTACTAGAACTGCTGACTTATTTCTGTGTAATGCACATGTGTTGTGTAAATGTGTTTACTGTGTAAACACATTTTACAGGCGAGGAGGAAGGAGGAGGAGGGCAAGGAGGGCGGAATCAGTAGAATTACGAGGTGGAAAGAGGAGAGCAAGGAGGAAGGAAGGAGAAGAACAAAGATGAAGGAGGAAGGCTAGGTGGAAGGAGGAGGAGGAGGGTGAAGAGGAAGGAGGAGGAGCAGGGCGAGGAGAAGGAGGAGGGAGAAGAGGAAGGATGAGGATTAGGGTGATGAGGAAGGAAGAGGAGGAGGGCGAAGAGGAAGGAGGAGGAAGGAAAGGAGAAGAAGAAGGGCGAGGAAGGAGGAGGAGGGAAAGGAGAAGAAGGGCGAGGAAGGAGGAGGAGGAGGGCAAGGAGGAAGGAGGAGGAGCAGGGCAAGGAGGAAGGAGGAGGAGCAGGGCAAGGAGGAAGGAGGAGAAGCATGGCAAGGAGGAAGGAAAAGGAGCAGGGTAAGGAGAATGAACGAGGTGGAAGGAAAATGAGGAGGAGGGGGGCGAGGAGGAAGGAACAGGAGGACGAGGAGGGCGACGAGGAAGGAAGGAGAAAAAGGAGGAGGAGGAGGGCAAGGAGGAGGAAGAGGGTGAGGAGGAGAAGGACAGCAAAGAGGAAGGAGGAGGAGGGCGAGGAAGAAGGAGGAGGAGCAAACCATGGAGGAAGAGGAAAAGAGCGAGAAGGAAGGAAGGAGGAGAAGGGCGAGGAGGAAAGAAGGAGGAGGAGGAGGGCGAGGAGAAAGAAGGACCAGGAGGATGGAGGAGGAAGATGGCAAGGAGAAAGGAGGAGGAGCTGGACAAGGAGAAGGAGGAGGGCGAGGAGGAAGGAAGGAGAAGGAAGAAGGTGAGGAGGAAGGAAGGAGAAGGGCGAGGAGGAAGGAGGAGAGCGAGGAGGAAGGAAGGAGGAGGAGCAGGAAGAATAGGAGAGAAAAAGGAGGAGGACGAGAGTAGGGTAAATGAGGACTAGAGCGACGCGCACCACCTGCCAGGTGGCACTCACGTGAGTGGCACCTGGCAGGTGGCACGCGTCGCTCTAGTCCTCAAGGGTTTTTTGGGGGAATTTCCCGGAAGTTTGGCGCGTTTCGGACGCGTATGAGCGTCCGGTGTTTGGGTATGTGGTCAGGAAAGAGAGTAAGTCATGTTGTTGGGTGCCAGGTGGTGCGCGTCGTCGTAGTCGCAGCGCGTCGCTCTAGTCCTCAAGGGTTTTTTGGGGGAATTTCCCGGAAGTTTGGCGTGTGTCGGAGGTAATTGGAGCGCGCGGTTCTAGTCCTCGTGGTTTTTGGGGAGCTTTTTCTGTGTGTTTGGGTGTTGAAAGAGGGAAGCCATGTTGTGTGAGAGTAAGTGGTAGAGTATGAAAATAGAAGGATAAGAGGAAGGAGAAAATGAATATGTATGTGTGTTTTGCGTAGACTTAATCCTGTGTGTGGATAATAATTTTGATGATCGTGAGATTGCGTGTAGATTAGAGGAGTGGCAACATAGTCTGTTATGTTGTTTTTGGTGGGGGAGGGGTAGGGGAGGGAGGGAGGGAAGGGTGAGTGGGGGCTTCCCCTCGTCGGCGTGAGACTGCTCTGGGTCATTTGCGGTTAGACAAAACCATTAACTCCCCCTACAGGAAGTCCTAAGTGTGAGAGGATGAGAGAGTAGACTCCAGCAAGAGGACTGTATACCATTACCCTTAAGTGTTTTTCAATGTCCGCGGAGGGGTGTGCGTACAGGTCACTGGTTAGAGGCTGACTGAAAGACTTTTCTATGTAGCTTGGTTATATCTCCTCAGACACGGCGGAAGTGGTTGGGGCATCCATTACCCAATGCGTTTCGCTACGGTCCACGACTCTCTCTCTCTCGCTCTGTCTCTCTGTCTCTCTCTCTGTCTCTCTGCCTCTCTCTCTGTCTCTCTGTCTCTCTGTCTCTCTGTCTCTCGCTTTGTCTCTCTGTCTCTCTCTGTCTCTCTGCCTCTCTCTGTCTCTCTCTGTCTCTCTCTGTCTCTCTGTCTCGCTCTGTCTCTATGTCTCTCTGTCTCTCTCTCTCTCTCGCTCTGTCTCTCTGTCTCTCTCTCTGTCTCTCTGTCTCTCAGTCTCTCTCTCTGTCTCTCTCTCTCTCTCTCTCTCTCTCTCTCTCTCTCCCTCTCTATAGTCCACCACACGACACTTCACTTAGTAAACTCAGTCAAAGTCTGGAGGTTAGCGTTTACTAAAAGAGAGAAACATTTCACATCATCACGGAGACGCGATCTCTACCTACATATTATTCTTGTTAACTGTGATCACATCATCTGCTGGCTCAAATAAATATCATTGAAATGTATGCATGTTTACTCAATCTCCATCACCTCTTCGTCCTACAATCACCCATTACTGCTGTGTTGGAGATGTTCATCCCGCCACGATTCCCCATACACTGCGATTCCGATAAGGAGGGAGCGAGGTACATACTCCGCCAGCAGGGGTCCTCACCGGCAGACCCGCACCTGCCAACCATCAATCACTCCCACCCCTCAGCCCCCCACCGCTCCCATACCATCAACCATTGTTCTGTGCAAACCCTTTTAGTATGTGTAAGCTATATCGTAACGTGATCAACATGGTGAGAGCAATAAACGAGGGAAAAGTAAACACAATATATAAATTTATTTCTTTATTAAACACTTAAGCGATTTACAACGATAATAATAATAATAATAAGACTTCTTCTTGGTGGTTTAGCTTGCAGACAGATGGAGAAAGGCTTTCATTCAGTCCATCGAACCTTCCCACCACGCTAGTCAACCAGGCAATCTGTAGAACGGGTTTAGGTAGTAGACAGACCAATTGGCTCTCTCTCTCTGTCTCTCTGTCTCTCTCTCTCTCGCTCTGTCTCTCTGTCTCTCTCTGTCTCTCTGTCTCTCTCTCTCGCTCTGTCTCTCTGTCTCTCTCTCGCTCTGTCTCTCTGTCTCTCTCTCTGTCTCTCTGCCTCTCTGTCTCTCCCTCTCTAAAGTCCACCACACGTCACTTCACTTAGTAAACTCAGTCAAAGTCCGGAGGTTAGCGTTTACTAAAACCTGAATGAATGTGCCGGCCGTACCCTCCCCCAGTCCACCCCCACAAACCCATACCCCTACCACCCCCTCCATGGCCGAACCATCACTGCCCCCTTCCCAGACCGGATGTTCTGTTCTAAGCCTTAGTATCATCATAAGCATATATACGATAATATGGAAAACACAATCTTGTTACTATTATTAAATTGTCTTGTTCATTATCCCGAGTTCAAAACACTCTCTCTCTCTCTCTCTCTCTCTCTTAAGACCTACATTATCCAATGTAAACAGTCCGGATGAGCTCTGGGTTAAGTCGGTTTTTCAGTTCTTATAACAAGTCTGCTTTTCAGTTCTTATAACATTTGAAAATGTAAGCATGGTTACTCATTCCATCTCGTCGCATCTCGTTAGGGACTGACCTTGAGTCTTTCCATTGCGCGACTTTACACTCACCATCAACCATTAGTAATCGTTCGATCCAACAGAAAAAAACAGAGACTAGTGTTAGCATAATAGGTGAAAAAAAAGTTAATCTTTCTCTTATTACGTTTTATTCAATAACTGGTAGACACTTACATATTTATCTTGGTAAAACAAAGCATAATAACTGTCAGACAGACAGACATATGGTGATAGCATAATAGGTGAAAAAAATAGTTGATTTCAATTCTTAGCTTGTTCTTCACATGTTCAGTGTTCATTCTTGTATTCCCTATGTTCCTTATCATGTCTTCATATTCTCTATAAGTTCATATTCCCTGCATGTTCACTCTATTCATCAACTTTTTCTTACATGTTTTCTGTGTTCACCGTATGTTCACTGTGTTCATTCCCCTACTTAACCTCAATTTTTTTATGTTCTTTGTTTCTTTAAACCAATTTGTTTCTTCCATTCACTAACTAGTTCTTTGTCAAGTAATATTATACTGCAATACCGTTCCCTCAACAATTTTAGTCACCAAGTTTTATTTACAAAACTGTCAAAGTAATTCTCGTCGTCGTCAACTTAATAGTTCTACCAACCCCGTTCTTAAACAAATCTACACTTTATTCAGTTCCAAATTTACAAAGTCAAACCTTTCTTGTAACTTCTTAACTAAAAATCTTTCGCCAATCAACTAAAACATAGTTACTTTCCTCATTTCTCAACTAAACTTATTATCCAATCAACCAAAAATAGTCAAAGGAATCTTTCCAACGCTGTTCATAACTAAACTTATTCCCTAGTCATCACAAAAATAACCGTGTTCTTCATGTTTCATTGTCATTTCGTAACTAAAATTATCCATCAATCAACAGAAAAAGTCATATTCATCATCATTGTTCCGAACTAAAATTATGTTTTGTCAAGTAAGAAAAAATAACCAAAGATATCTTTCATCGCTGTTCTTAACAGACATTATACTTTGGGGAGCACAAAATAGTCTCCCTCCTCATGTTTTGTCTTTTTCCTTAACTACAAGTATTCATCAGTCAAATAAAAAATAGTTACTTCATCATGTTTCCCTGTCATTTCTTAACTGAAATATCACTTCTCTTATCTGAAATAGTCACGTGTAGCCTCTTTCCAACACTGTTCTTAACTAAAGTAGCCTTTCATTTTGCTAAAATACTGCCACCCTACACTAATGCCAACCTACACTACTGCCACCCTCCACTATTGCCACCCTACACTACTGCCACCTTCCACTACTCCCACCCAACACTACTGCCACCCTACACTACTGCCACCCTCCACTACTGCCACCCTCCACTACTGCCACCCTCCACTACTGGCACCCTACACTACTGCTACCAATACTACCGCCTCCCTCCACTACTGCCACCCTCCACTACTGCCGCTATACACTACCGCCATCTTTCACTACTGCCACCATCCACTACTGCCACCCTCCACTACTGCCACCCTCCACTACCGCCACCCTCCACTAAAGCACCCCTCCACTACCACCACCCTCCACTACTGCCACCCTCCACTACTGCCATCCTCCACTACTGCCACCCTCCACTACTGCCACCCTCCACTACTGCTACCCTACACTACCGCCACCCTACACTTCCGCCACCCTACACTACCGCCACCCTCCACTACTGCCACCCTACACTACTGCCACCCTACGCTACTGCCACCCTCCACTACTGCCACCCTCCACTACTGCCACCCTCCACTACTGCCATCCTCCACTACTGCCACCCTCCACTACTGCCACCCTCCACTACTGCCACCCTACACTACCGCCACCCTACACTTCTGCCACCCTACACTACCGCCACCCTACACTACTGCCACCCTACACTACCGCCACCCTACACTACTGCCACCCTACACTACCGCCACCATACACTACTACCACCATACACTACTGCCACCCTACACTACTGCCACCCTTCACTACTGCCACCCTCCACTACTGCCACCCTACACTACTGCCACCCTCCACTACTGCCACCCTACACTACTGCCACTCTCCACTACTGCCACCCTACACTACTGCCACCCTACACTACTGCCACCCTACACTACTGCCACCCTACACTACTGCCACCCTACACTAATGCCACCCTACACTACTGCCACCCTATACTACTGCCACCCTACACTACTGCCACCCTACACTACTGCCACCCTACACTACTGCCACCCTCCACTACTACCACCCTCCACTACTGCCACCCTAACCTATTGCCACCCTCCACTAATGCCACCCTCCACTACTGCCACCCTCCACTACTGCCACCCTCCACTACTGCCACACTACACTACCGCCACCCTACACTACTGCCACCCTCCACTACTGCCACCCTCCACTACTGCCACCCTACACTACCGCCACCCCCACTACTGCCACCCTCCACTACTGCCACCCTACACTACTGCCACCCTCCACTACTGCCACCCTTAACTACCGCCACCCTCAACTACTGGCACCCTCCACTACTGCCACCCTCCACTACTGCCACCCTCCACTACTGCCACCCTCCACTACTGCCACCCTCTACTACTGCCACCCTCCACTACTGCCACCCTCCACTACTGCCACCCTTAACTACTGCCTCCCTACACTACAGCCACCCTACACTACCGCCTCCCTTAACTACTGCCACCCTACACTACTGCCACCCTACACAACTACCACCCTCCACTACTGCCACCCTCCACTACTGCCACCCTACACTACTGCCACCCTCCACTACCGCCACCCTCCGCTACTGCCACCCTACACTACTGCCACCCTCCACTACTGCCACCCTCCACTACTGCCACCCTTAACTACCGCCAGCCTACACTACTGCCACCCTTCACTACTGCCACCCTCCAATACCCCCACCCTCCACTACTGCCACCCTCCACTACTGCCACCCTTCACTACTGCCATCCTGAACTACTGCCACCCTCCACTACTGCCACCCTCCTCCACTGCCACCCTCCACTACTGCCACCCTACACTACTGCCACCCTCCACTACTGCCACCCTACACTACTGCCACCCAACACTACTGCCACCCTACACTACTGCCACCCAACACTACTGCCACCCTACACTATTGCCATCCTTCACTACCGCCACCCTCCACTACTGCCACCCTACACTACTGCCACCCTCCACTACTGCCACCCTACACTACTGCCACCCAACACTACTGCCACCCTTCACTACTGCCACCCTACACTACTGCCACCCTCCACTACTGCCACCCTACACTACTGCCACCCTCCACTACCGCCACCCTCCACTACTGCCACCCTACACTACTCCCACCCTCCACTACTCCCACCCTCCACTACTGCCACCCTCCACTACTGCCACCCTACACTACCGTCACCCTACAATGATGCCACCCTCCACTACTGCCACCCTCCACTACTGTCACCCTCCACTACTGCCACCCTCCACTACTGCCACCCTCCACTACTGCCACCCTACACTACCGCCACCATACACTACTACCACCCTCCACTACTGCCACCCTCCACTCCTGCCACCCTCCACTACTGCCACCCTCCATTACTGCCACCCTACACTACTGCCACCCTCCACTACTGCCACCCCCCACTACTGCCACCCTACACTACCGCCACTCTCCACTACTTCCACCCCTCACTACTGCCACCCTCCACTACTGCCACCCTCCACTACTGCCACCCTACACTACTGCCACCCTCCACTACCACCACCCTCCACTACTGCCACCCTACACTACCGCCACCCTCCACTACTACCACCCCCCACTACCGCCACCCTCCACTTCTGCCACCCTCCACTACTGCCACCCTCCACTACTGCCACCCTACACTATACTCAACGACACTATACTCCCCGACAATATACTCTACGACTCTATACACCACGACTCTATACACCACGACATTATTCTCCACGACACTATACTCCACGACACTATATTCACCGACACTATACTCCACAACACTATACTTCACGACACCATACACCACGACACTATAATCAACGACACTATACTCCACAACACTATACACCATGACACTATACTCCCCGACACTATAGTCCATGGCACTATACTCCACGACACTCTACACCACGACACTATACTCCACGACACTATACTCCAAAACACTATACTCCACGACACTATACACCACTACACTATACTCTACGACACTATTCTCTACGACACTATACACCACGACACTATACTCCACGACACTATACACCACTTCACTATACTCCACGACACTATACACCATTTCACTTTACTCCACGACACTATACACCATGACACTATAAACCATGATACTATACACCACGACACTATACTCCACGACACTATACTCCACGACACTCTACTCTACGAGACTATAAACCACGACACTATAAAATACTGCCACCCTACACTACTGCCACCCTCGACTACTGCCACCCTACACTACTGCCACCCTCCACTACTGCCACCCTCCACTACTGCCACCCTCCATTACTGTCACCCTACACTACTGCCACCCTACACTACTGCCACCCTCGACTACTGTCACCCTACACTACCGCCACCCTCCACTACTGCCACCCTACACTACTGCCACCCTCCACTACCGCCACCCTCCACTACCGCCACCCTCCACTACTGCCACCCTACACTACTGCCACCCTCGAATACTGTCACCCTACACTACCGCCACCCTCCACTACTGCCACCCTACACTACTGCCACCCTCCACTACCGCCACCCTCCACTACCGCCACCCTCCACTAAAGCAACCCTCCACTAGCACCACCCTCCACTACTGCCATCCTCCACTACCGCCACCCTCCACTACTGCCATCCTCCACTACCGCCACCTTTCACTACTGCCACCCTCCACTACTGCCATCCTCCACTACTGCCACCCTCCACTACTGCCATCCTCCACTACCGCCACCTTTCACTACTGTCACCCTACACTACCGCCACCCTCCACTACTGCCACCCTCTACTACTGTCACCCTACACTACCGCCACCCTCGACTACCGCCACCCTCCACTACCGCCACCCTCCACTAAAGCAACCCTCCACTAGCACCACTCTCCACTACTGCCATCCTCCACTACTGCCACCCTCCACTACTGCCATCCTCCACTACCGCCACCTTTCACTACTGCCACCCTCCACTACTGCCCCCCTACACTACTGCCACCCTCCACTACTGCCACCCTCCACTACCGCCATCTTTCACTACTGCCACCATCCACTACTGCCACTCTCCACTACTGCCACCCTCCACTACCGCCACCCTCCTCTAAAGCACCCCTCCACTACCACCACCCTCCACAACTGCCACCCTACACTACTCCCACCCTCCACTACTGCCACCCTCCACTACTGCCATCCTCCACTACTGCCACCCTCCATTACTGCCATCCTCCACTACCGCCACCTTTCACTACTGTCACCCTACACTACCGCCACCCTCCACTACTGCCACCCTCTACTACTGTCACCCTACACTACCGCCACCCTCCACTACCGCCACCCTCCACTACCGCCACCCTCCACTAAAGCAACCCTCCACTAGCACCACCCTCCACTACTGCCATCCTCCACTACTGCCACCCTCCACTACTGCCATCCTCCACTACCGCCACCTTTCACTACTGCCACCCTCCACTACTGCCACCCTACACTACTGCCACCCTCCACTACTGCCACCCTCCACTACCGCCATCTTTCACTACTGCCACTATCCACTACTGCCACCCTCCACTACTGCCACCCTCCACTACCGCCACCCTCCACTAAAGCACCCCTCCACTACCACCACCCTCCACTACTGCCACCCTCCACTACTGCCATCCTCCACTACTGCCACCCTCCACTACTGACACCCTCCACTACTGCCACCCTACACTACCGCCACCCTACACTTCCGCCACTCTACACTACCGCCACCCTCCACTACTGCCACCCTACGCTACTGCCACCCTCCACTACTGCCACCCTCCACTACTGCCACCCTCCACTACTGCCATCCTCCACTATTGCCACCCTCCACTACTGCCACCCTTCACTACTGCCACCCTACACTACCGCCACCCTACACTTCTGCCACCCTACACTACAGCCACCCTACACTACTGCCACCCTACACTACCGCCACCCTACACTACTGCCACCCTACACTACCGCCACCATACACTACTACCACCATACACTACTGCCACCCTACACTACTGCCACCCTTCACTACTGCTACCCTCCACTACTGCCACCCTACAGTACTGCCACCCTCCACTACTGCCACCCTCCACTACTGCCACCCTCCACTACTGCCACCCTTCACTACTGCCACCCTCCACTACTGCCACCCTTCACTACTGCCACCCTACACTACTGCCACCCTACACTACTGCCACCCTCCACTACTGCCATCCTCCACTACCGCCACCTTTCACTACTGTCACCCTACACTACCGCCACCCTACACTACTGCCACCCTCCACTACTGCCACCCTCCACTACTGCCATCCTCCAGTACTGCCACCCTCCACTACTGACACCCTCCACTACTGCCACCCTACACTACCGCCACCCTACACTTCCGCCACCCTACACTACCGCCACCCTCCACTACTGCCACCCTACGCTACTGCCACCCTCCACTACTGCCACCCTCCACTACTGCCACCCTCCACTACTGCCATCCTCCACTACTGCCACCCTCCACTACTGCCATCCTCCACTACCGCCACCTTTCACTACTGTCACCCTACACTACCGCCACCCTCCACTACTGCCACCCTCTACTACTGTCACCCTACACTACCGCCACCCTCCACTACCGCCACCCTCCACTACCGCCACCCTCCACTAAAGCAACCCTCCACTAGCACCACCCTTCACTACTGCCATCCTCCACTACTGCCACCCTCCACTACTGCCATCCTCCACTACCGCCACCTTTCACTACTGCCACCCTCCACTACTGCCACCCTACACTACTGCCACCCTCCACTACTGCCACCCTCCACTACCACCATCTTTCACTACTGCCACCATCCACTACTGCCACCCTCCACTACTGCCACCCTCCACTACCGCCACCCTTCACTAAAGCATCCCTCCACTACCACCACCCTCCACTACTGCCACCCTCCACTACTGCCATCCTCCACTACTGCCACCCTCCACTACTGACACCCTCCACTACTGCCACCCTACACTACCGCCACCCTACACTTCCGCCACTCTACACTACCGCCACCCTCCACTACTGCCACCCTACGCTACTGCCACCCTCCACAACTGCCACCCTCCACTAATGCCACCCTCCACTACTGCCATCCTCCAATACTGCCACCCTCCACTACTGCCACCCTCCACTACTGCCACCCTACACTACCGCCACCCTACACTTCTGCCACCCTACACTACCGCCACCCTACACTACTGCCACCCTACACTACCGCCACACTACACTACTGCCACCTTACACTACCGCCACCATACACTACTACCACCATACATTACTGCCACCCTACAGTACTGCCACCCTTCACTACTGCCACCCTCCACTACTGCCACCCTACACTACTGCCACCCTCCACTACTGCCACCCTCCACTACTGCCACCCTCCACTACTGCCACCCTCCACTACTGCCACCCTACACTACTGCCACCCTACACTACTGCCACCCTACACTACTGCCACCCTACACTACTGCCACCCTCCACTACTACCACCCTCCACTACTGCCACCCTACACTACTGCCACCCTCCACTACTGCCACCCTCCACTAGTGCCACCCTCCACTACTGCCACCCTCCACTACTGCCACACTACACTACCGCCACCCAACACTACTGCCACCCTCCACTACTGCCACCCTCCACTACTGCCACCCTACACTACCGCCACCCCCCACTACTGCCACCCTCCACTACTGCCACCCTACACTACTGCCACCCTCCACTACTGCTACCCTTAACTACCGCCACCCTCCACTACTGGCACCCTCCACTACTGCCACCCTCCACTACTGCCACCCTCCACTACTGCCACCCTCCACTACTGCCACCCTCTACTACTGCCACCCTCCACTACTGCCACCCTCCACTACTGCCACCCTTAAATACTGCCACCCTACACTACTGCCACCCTACACTACCGCCTCCCTTAACTACTGCCACCCTACACTACTGCCACCCTACACTACTACCACCCTCCACTACTGCCACCCTCCACTACTGCCACCCTACACTACTGCCACCCTCCACTACCGCCACCCTCCACTACTGCCACCCTACACTACTGCCACCCTCCACTACTGCCACCCTCCACTACTGCCACCCTTAACTACCGCCAGCCTACACTACTGCCACCCTTCACTACTGCCACCCTCCAATACTCCCACCCTCCACTACTGCCACCCTCCACTACTGCCACCCTTCACTACTGCCATCCTCCGCTACTGCCACCCTCCACTACTGCCACCCTCCACTACTGCCACCCTCCACTACTGCCACCCTACACTACTGCCACCCTCTACTACTGCCACCCTACACTACTGCCACCCAACACTACTGCCACCCTACACTACTGCCACCCTACACTACTGCCACCCTACACTACTGCCACCCTCCACTACCGCCACCCTCCACTACTGCCACCCTACACTACTGCCACCCTCCACTACTGCCACCCTCCACTACTACCACCCTCCACTACTGCCACCCTACACTACTGCCACCCTCCACTACTGCCACCCTCCACTACTGCCACCCTACACTACTGCCACCCTCCACTACTGCCACCCTCCACTACTGCCACCCTCCACTACTGCCACCCTCCACTACTGCCACCCTACACTACTGCCACCCTACACTACTGCCACCCTACACTACTGCCACCCTCCACTACTGCCACCCTCCACTACTGCCACACTACACTACCGCCACCCAACACTACTGCCACCCTCCACTACTGCCACCCTCCACTACTGCCACCCTACACTACCGCCACCCCCCACTACTGCCACCCTCCACTACTGCCACCCTACACTACTGCCACCCTCCACTACTGCTGCCCTTAACTACCGCCACCCTCCACTACTGGCACCCTCCACTACTGCCACCCTCCACTACTGCCACCCTCCACTACTGCCACCCTCCACTACTGCCACCCTCTACTACTGCCACCCTCCACTACTGCCACCCTCCACTACTGCCACCCTTAACTACTGCCACCCTTCACTACTGCCACCCTACACTACCGCCTCCCTTAACTACTGCCACCCTACACTACTGCCACCCTACACTACTACCACCCTCCACTACTGCCACCCTCCACTACTGCCACCCTACACTACTGCCACCCTCCACTACCGCCACCCTCCACTACTGCCACCCTACACTACTGCCACCCTCCACTACTGCCACCCTCCACTACTGCCACCCTTAACTACCGCCAGCCTACACTACTGCCACCCTTCACTACTGCCACCCTCCAATACTCCCACCCTCCACTACTGCCACCCTCCACTACTGCCACCCTTCACTACTGCCATCCTCCGCTACTGCCACCCTCCACTACTGCCACCCTCCACTACTGCCACCCTCCTCTACTGCCACCCTACACTACTGCCACCCTCCACTACTGCCACCCTACACTACTGCCACCCAACACTACTGCCACCCTACACTACTGCCACCCTACACTACTGCCACCCTACACTACTGCCACCCTCCACTACCGCCACCCTCCACTACTGCCACCCTACACTACTGCCACCCTCCACTACTGCCACCCTCCACTACTACCACCCTCCACTACTGCCACCCTACACTACTGCCACCCTCCACTACTGCCACCCTCCACTACTGCCACCCTGAACTACTGCCACCCTCTACTACTGCCACCCTACACTACTGCCACCCTAGACTACTGCCACCCTCCACTACTGCCACCCACCACTACTGCCACCCTTAACTACTGCCACCCTACACTACTGCCACCCTACACTACCGCCACCGGTAACTACTGCCACCCTACACTACTGCCACCCTACACTACTGCCACCCTACACTACTGCCACCCTGCACTATTGCCACCCTACACTACTGCCACCTTCCACTACTCCCACCCTACACTACTGCCACCCTCCACTACTGCCACCCTCCACTACTACCACCCTCCACTAAAGCACCCCTCCACTACCACCACCCTCCACTACTGCCACCCTCCACTACTGCCATCCTCCACTACTGCCACCCTACACTACCGCCACCCTACACTTCCGCCACTCTACACTACCGCCACCCTCCACTACTGCCACCATACGCTACTGCCACCCTCCACTACTGCCACCCTCCACTACTGCCACCCTCCACTACTGCCATCCTCCACTACTGCCACCCTCCACTACTGCCACCCTTCACTACTGCCACCCTACACTACCGCCACCCTTCACTTCTGCCACCCTACACTACCGCCACCCTACACTACTGCCACCCTACACTACCGCCACCCTACACTACTGCCACCCTACACTACCGCCACCATACACTACTACCACCATACACTACTGCCACCTTACACTACTGCCACCCTTCACTACTGCCACCCTCCACTACTGCCACCCTACACTACTGCCACCCTCCACTACTGCCACCCTCCACTACTGCCACCCTCCACTACTGCCACCCTTCACTACTGCCACCCTCCACTACTGCCACCCTACACTACTGCCACCCTTCACTACTGCCACCCTACACTACTGCCACCCTACACTACTGCCACCCTCCACTACTGCCATCCTGCACTACCGACACCTTTCACTACTGTCACCCTACACTACCGCCACCCTACACTACTGCCACCCTCCACTACTGCCACCCTCCACTACTGCCATCCTCCACTACTGCCACCCTCCACTACTGACACCCTCCACTACTGCCACCCTACACTACCGCCACCCTACACTTCCGCCACCCTACACTACCGCCACCCTCCACTACTGCCACCCTACGCTACTGCCACCCTCCACTACTGCCACCCTCCACTACTGCCACCCTCCACTACTGCCATCCTCCACTACTGCCACCCTCCACTACTGCCACCCTACACTACCGCCACCATACACTACTACCACCCTACACTACTGCCACCCTCTACTACTGCCACCCTACACTACCGCCACCCTCCACTACTACCACCCCCCACTACTGCCACCCTCCACTACTGCCACCCTCCACTACTGCCACCCTCCACTACTGCCACCCTACACTACTGCCACCCTACACTACTGCCGCCCTACACTACCGCCACCCTCCACTACGGCCACCCTCCACTACTGCCACCCTCCACTACTGCCACCCTACACTACTGCCACCCTACACTACTGCCGCCCTACACTACCGCCACCCTCCACTAATGCCACCCTCCACTACTGCCACCCTCCACTACCACCACCCTCCACTACTGCCACCCTACAGTACCGCCACCCTCAACTACTACCACCCCCCACTACCGCCACCCTCCACTACTGCCACCCTCCACTACTGCCACCCTCCACTACTGCCACCCTCCACTACTGCCACCCTCTACTACTGCCACCCTCCACTACTGCCACCCTACACTACTGCCACCCTCCACTACCGCCATCCTACACTACTGCCACCCTACACTACTTCCACCCTACACTACTGCCACCCTACACTACTGCCACCCTACACTACTGCCACCCTACACTACTGCCACCCTCCACTACTCCCACCCTACACTACTGCCACCCTCCACTACTGCCACCTTCCACTAATGCCACCCTCCACTACTGCCATCCTCCACTACCGCCACCTTTCACTACTGCCACCCTCCACTACTGCCACCCTACACTACTGCCACCCTCCACTACTGCCACCCTCCACTACCGCCATCTTTCACTACTGCCACCATCCACTACTGCCACCCTCCACTACTGCCACCCTCCACTACCGCCACCCTCCACTAAAGCACCCCTCCACTACCACCACCCTCCACTACTGCCACCCTCCACTACTGCCATCCTCCACTACTGCCACCCTCCACTACTGACACCCTCCACTACTGCCACCCTACACTACCGCCACCCTACACTTCCGCCACTCTACACTACCGCCACCCTCCACTACTGCCACCCTACGCTACTGCCACCCTCCACTACTGCCACCCTCCACTACTGCCACCCTCCACTACTGCCATCCTCCACTATTGCCACCCTCCACTACTGCCACCCTTCACTACTGCCACCCTACACTACCGCCACCCTACACTTCTGCCACCCTACACTACAGCCACCCTACACTACTGCCACCCTACACTACCGCCACCCTACACTACTGCCACCCTACACTACTGCCACCATACACTACTACCACCATACACTACTGCCACCCTACACTACTGCCACCCTTCACTACTGCTACCCTCCACTACTGCCACCCTACACTACTGCCACCCTCCACTACTGCCACCCTCCACTACTGCCACCCTCCACTACTGCCACCCTTCACTACTGCCACCCTCCACTACTGCCACCCTACACTACTGCCACCCTTCACTACTGCCACCCTACTCTACTGCCACCCTACACTACTGCCACCCTCCACTACTGCCATCCTCCACTACCGCCACCTTTCACTACTGTCACCCTACACTACCGCCACCCTCCACTACTGCCACCCTCTACTACTGTCACCCTACACTACCGCCACCCTCCACTACCGCCACCCTCCACTACCGCCACCCTCCACTAAAGCAACCCTCCACTAGCACCACCCTTCACTACTGCCATCCTCCACTACTGCCACCCTCCACTACTGCCATCCTCCACAACCGCCACCTTTCACTACTGCCACCCTCCACTACTGCCACCCTACACTACTGCCACCCTCCACTACTGCCACCCTCCACTACCGCCATCTTTCACTACTGCCACCATCCACTACTGCCACCCTCCACTACTGCCACCCTCCACTACCGCCACCCTTCACTAAAGCATCCCTCCACTACCACCACCCTCCACTACTGCCACCCTCCACTACTGCCATCCTCCACTACTGCCACCCTCCACTACTGACACCCTCCACTACTGCCACCCTACACTACCGCCACCCTACACTTCCGCCACTCTACACTACCGCCACCCTCCACTACTGCCACCCTACGCTACTGCCACCCTCCACAACTGCCACCCTCCACTAATGCCACCCTCCACTACTGCCATCCTCCAATACTGCCACCCTCCACTACTGCCACCCTCCACTACTGCCACCCTACACTACCGCCACCCTACACATCTGCCACCCTACACTACCGCCACCCTACACTACTGCCACCCTACACTACCGCCACCCTACACTACTGCCACCCTACACTACTGCCACCATACACTACTACCACCATACATTACTGCCACCCTACAGTACTGCCACCCTTCACTACTGCCACCCTCCACTACTGCCACCCTACACAACTGCCACCCTCCACTACTGCCACCCTCCACTACTGCCACCCTCCACTACTGCCACCCTCCACTACTGCCACCCTACACTACTGCCACCCTACACTACTGCCACCCTACACTACTGCCACCCTACACTACTGCCACCCTCCACTACTACCACCCTCCACTACTGCCACCCTACACTATTGCCACCTTCCACTACTGCCACCCTCCACTAGTGCCACCCTCCACTACTGCCACCCTCCACTACTGCCACACTACACTACCGCCACCCTACACTACTGCCACCCTCCACTACTGCCACCCTCCACTACTGCCACCCTACACTACCGCCACCCCCCACTACTGCCACCCTCCACTACTGCCACCCTACACTACTGCCACCCTCCACTACTGCTACCCTTAACTACCGCCACCCTCCACTACTGGCACCCTCCACTACTGCCACCCTCCACTACTGCCACCCTCCACTACTGCCACCCTCCACTACTGCCACCCTCTACTACTGCCACCCTCCACTACTGCCACCCTCCACTACTGCCACCCTTAACTACTGCCACCCTACACTACTGCCACCCTACACTACCGCCTCCCTTAACTACTGCCACCCTACACTACTGCCACCCTACACTACTACCACCCTCCACTACTGCCACCCTCCACTACTGCCACCCTACACTACTGCCACCCTCCACTACCGCCACCCTCCACTACTGCCACCCTACACTACTGCCACCCTCCACTACTGCCACCCTCCACTACTGCCACCCTTAACTACCGCCAGCCTACACTACTGCCACCCTTCACTACTGCCACCCTCCAATACTCCCACCCTCCACTACTGCCACCCTCCACTACTGCCACCCTTCACTACTGCCATCCTCCGCTACTGCCACCCTCCACTACTGCCACCCTCCACTACTGCCACCCTCCACTACTGCCACCCTACACTACTGCCACCCTATACTACTGCCACCCTACACTACTGCCACCCAACACTACTGCCACCCTACACTACTGCCACCCTACACTACTGCCACCCTACACTACTGTCACCCTCCACTACCGCCACCCTCCACTACTGCCACCCTACACTACTGCCACCCTCCACTACTGCCACCCTCCACTACTACCACCCTCCACTACTGCCACCCTACACTACTGCCACCCTCCACTACTGCCACCCTCCACTACTGCCACCCTACACTACTGCCACCCTCCACTACTGCCACCCTCCACTAATGCCACCCTCCACTACTGCCACCCTCCACTACTGCCACCCTACACTACTGCCACCCTACACTACTGCCACCCTACACTACTGCCACCCTCCACTACTGCCACCCTCCACTACTACCACCCTCCACTACTGCCACCCTACACTACTGCCACCCTCCACTACTGCCACCCTCCACTACTGCCACCCTCCACTACTGCCACCCTCCACTACTGCCACACTACACTACCGCCACCCAACACTACTGCCACCCTCCACTACTGCCACCCTCCACTACTGCCACCCTACACTACCGCCACCCCCCACTACTGCCACCCTCCACTACTGCCACCCTACACTACTGCCACCCTCCACTACTGCTACCCTTAACTACCGCCACCCTCCACTACTGGCACCCTCCACTACTGCCACCCTCCACTACTGCCACCCTCCACTACTGCCACCCTCCACTACTGCCACCCTCTACTACTGCCACCCTCCACTACTGCCACCCTCCACTACTGCCACCCTTAACTACTGCCACCCTACACTACTGCCACCCTACACTACCGCCTCCCTTAACTACTGCCACCCTACACTACTGCCACCCTACACTACTACCACCCTCCACTACTGCCACCCTCCACTACTGCCACCCTACACTACTGCCACCCTCCACTACCGCTACCCTCCACTACTGCCACCCTACACTACTGCCACCCTCCACTACTGCCACCCTCCACTACTGCCACCCTTAACTACCGCCAGCCTACACTACTGCCACCCTTCACTACTGCCACCCTCCAATACTCCCACCCTCCACTACTGCCACCCTCCACTACTGCCACCCTTCACTACTGCCATCCTCCGCTACTGCCACCCTCCACTACTGCCACCCTCCACTACTGCCACCCTCCTCTACTGCCACCCTACACTACTGCCACCCTCCACTACTGCCACCCTACACTACTGCCACCCAACACTACTGCCACCCTACACTACTGCCACCCTACACTACTGCCACCCTACACTACTGCCACCCTCCACTACCGCCACCCTCCACTACTGCCACCCTACACTACTGCCACCCTCCACTACTGCCACCCTCCACTACTACCACCCTCCACTACTGCCACCCTACACTACTGCCACCCTCCACTACTGCCACCCTCCACTACTGCCACCCTGAACTACTGCCACCCTCTACTACTGCCACCCTACACTACTGCCACCCTAAACTACTGCCACCCTACACTACTGCCACCCTACACTACTGCCACCCTCCACTACTGCCACCCTAAACTACTGCCACCCTAAACTACTGCCACCCTACACTACTGCCACCCTACACTACCGCCACCGTTAACTACTGCCACCCTACACTACTGCCACCCTACACTACTGCCAAACTACACTACTGTCACCCTGCACTATTGCCACCCTACACTACTGCCACCTTCCACTACTCCCACCCTACACTACTGCCACCCTCCACTACTGCCACCCTCCACTACTACCACCCTCCACTAAAGCACCCCTCCACTACCACCACCCTCCACTACTGCCACCCTCCACTACTGCCATCCTCCACTACTGCCACCCTCCACTACTGACACCCTCCACTACTGCCACCCTACACTACCGCCACCCTACACTTCCGCCACTCTACACTACCGCCACCCTCCACTACTGCCACCATACGCTACTGCCACCCTCCACTACTGCCACCCTCCACTACTGCCACCCTCCACTACTGCCATCCTCCACTACTGCCACCCTCCACTACTGCCACCCTTCACTACTGCCACCCTACACTACCGCCACCCTACACTTCTGCCACCCTACACTACCGCCACCCTACACTACTGCCACCCTACACTACCGCCACCCTACACTACTGCCACCCTACACTACCGCCACCATACACTACTACCACCATACACTACTGCCACCTTACACTACTGCCACCCTTCACTATTGCCACCCTCCACTACTGCCACCCTACACTACTGCCACCCTCCTCTACTGCCACCCTCCACTACTGCCACCCTCCACTACTGCCACCCTTCACTACTGCCACCCTCCACTACTGCCACCCTACACTACTGCCACCCTTCACTACTGCCACCCTACACTACTGCCACCCTACACTACTGCCACCCTCCACTACTGCCATCCTGCACTACCGACACCTTTCACTTCTGTCACCCTACACTACCGCCACCCTACACTACTGCCATCCTCCACTACTGCCACCCTCCACTACTGCCATCCTCCACTACTGCCACCCTCCACTACTGACACCCTCCACTACTGCCACCCTACACTACCGCCACCCTACACTTCCGCCACCCTACACTACCGCCACCCTCCACTACTGCCACCCTACGCTACTGCCACCCTCCACTACTGCCACCCTCCACTACTGCCACCCTCCACTACTGCCATCCTCCACTACTGCCACCCTCCACTACTGCCACCCTACACTACCGCCACCATACACTACTTCCACTCTACACTACTGACACCCTCTACTACTGCCACCCTACACTACCGCCACCCTCCACTACTACCACCCCCCACTACTGCCACCCTCCACTACTGCCACCCTCCACTACTGCCACCCTCCACTACTGCCACCCTACACTACTGCCACCCTACACTACTGCCGCCCTACACTACCGCCACCCTCCACTACTGCCACCCTCCACTACTGCCACCCTCCACTACTGCCACCCTACACTACTGCCACCCTACACTACTGCCGCCCTACACTACCGCCACCCTCCACTACTGCCACCCTCCACTACTGCCACCCTCCACTACCACCACCCTCCACTACTGCCACCCTACAGTACCGCCACCCTCAACTACTACCACCCCCCACTACCGCCACCCTCCACTACTGCCACCCTCCACTACTGCCACCCTCCACTACTGCCACCCTCCACTACTGCCACCCTCTACTACTGCCACCCTCCACTACTGCCACCCTACACTACTGCCACCCTCCACTACCGCCACCCTACACTACTGCCACCCTACACTACTTCCACCCTACACTACTGCCACCCTACACTACTGCCACCCTACACTACTGCCACCCTACACTACTGCCACTCTACACTACTGCCACCCTACACTACTGCCACCCTCCACTACTCCCACCCTACACTACTGCCACCCTCCACTACTGCCACCTTCCACTAATGCCACCCTACACTACTGCCACCCTCTACTACTGCCACCCTCCACTACTGCCACCCTACACTACTGCCACCCTCCACTACCGCCACCCTCCACTACTGCCACCCTACACTACTGCCACCCTCCACTACTGCCACCCTCCACTACTGCCACCCTTAACTACCGCCAGCCTACACTACTGCCACCCTTCACTACTGCCACCCTCCAATACTCCCACCCTCCACTACTGCCACCCTCCACTACTGTCACCCTTCACTACTGCCATCCTCCGCTACTGCCACCCTCCACTACTGCCACCCTCCACTACTGCCACCCTCCTCTACTGCCACCCTACACTACTGCCACCCTCCACTACTGCCACCCTACACTACCGCCACCCTCCACTACTGCCACCCTACACTACTGCCACCCTCCACTACCGCCACCCTCCACTACCGCCACCCTCCACTAAAGCAACCCTCCACTAGCACCACCTTCCACTACTGCCACCCTCCACTACTGCCATCCTCCACTACTACCACCCTCCACTACTGCCATCTTCCACTACCGCCACCTTTCACTACTGCCACCCTCCAGTACCGCCACCCTCCACTACTGCCACCCTCCATTACTGTCACCCTACACTACTGCCACCCTACACTACCGCCACCCTCAACTACTACCACCCCCCACTACCGCCACCCTCCACTACTGCCACCCTCCACTACTGCCACCCTCCACTACTGCCACCCTCCACTACTGCCACCCTCTACTACTGCCACCCTCCCCTACTGCCACCCTACACTACTGCCACCCTCCACTACCGCCACCCTACACTACTGCCACCCTACACTACTTCCACCCTACACTACTGCCATCCTACACTACTGCCACCCTACACTACTGCCACCCTACACTACTGCTACTCTACACTACTGCCACCCTACACTACTGCCACCCTCCACTACTCCCACCCTACACTACTGCCACCCTCCACTACTTCCACCTTCCACTAATGCCACCCTCCACTACTGCCACCCTCCACTACTGCCACCCTCCACTACTGCCACCCTACACTACTGCCACCCTCTACTATTGCCACCCTACACTACCGCCACCCTACACTGCTACAACCCTCCACTACTGCCACCCTCCACTACTGCCACCCTCCACTACTGCCACCCTCCACTACTGCCACCGTCCACTACTGCCACCCTCCACTACTCCCACCCTCCACTACTGCCACCCTCCACTACTCCCACCCACCACTACTCCCACCCTCCACTACTGCCACCCTCCACTACTGCTACCCTCCACTACTGCCACCCTCCACTACTGCCACCCTACACTACTGCCACCCTCCACTACTGCCATCCTCCACTACTGCCACCCTCCACTTCTGCCACCCTCCACTACTGCCACCCTCCACTACTGCCACCCTACACTATACTCAACGACACTATACTCCCCGACACTATACACCACGACTCTATACACCACGATATTATTCTCCACGACACTATACTCCACGACACTATACTCACCGACACTATACTCCACAACACTATACTTCACGACACCATACACCACGACACTATACTCAACGACACTATACTCCACAACACTATACACCATGACACTATACTCCCCGACACTATAGTCCATGGCACTATACTCCACGACACTCTACACCACGACACTATACTCCACGACACTATACTCCAAAACACTATACTCCACGACACTATACTCCACGACACTATACACCACTACACTATACTCTACGACACTATACTCTACGACACTATACACCACGACACTATACTCCACGACACTATACACCACTTCACTATACTCCACGACACTATACACCGTTTCACTTTACTCCACGACACTATACACCATGACACTATAAACCATGATACTATACACCACAACACTATACTCCACGACACTATACTCCACGACACTATACTCTACGAGACTATAAACCACGACACTATAAAATACTGCCACCCTACACTACTGCCACCCTCGACTACTGCCACCCTCCACTACTGCCACCCTCCACTACTGCCACCCTCCACTACTGCCACCCTCTACTACTGCCACCCTCCACTACTGCCACCCTACACTACTGCCACCCTCCACTACCGCCACCCTACACTACTGCCACCCTACACTACTTCCACCCTACACTACTGCCACCCTACACTACTGCCACCCTACACTACTGCCACCCTACACTACTGCCACTCTACACTACTGCCACCCTACACTACTGCCACCCTCCACTACTCCCACCCTACACTACTGCCACCCTCCACTACTGCCACCTTCCACTAATGCCACCCTACACTACTGCCACCCTCTACTACTGCCACCCTCCACTACTGCCACCCTACACTACTGCCACCCTCCACTACCGCCACCCTCCACTACTGCCACCCTACACTACTGCCACCCTCCACTACTGCCACCCTCCACTACTGCCACCCTTAACTACCGCCAGCCTACACTACTGCCACCCTTCACTACTGCCACCCTCCAATACTCCCACCCTCCACTACTGCCACCCTCCACTACTGTCACCCTTCACTACTGCCATCCTCCGCTACTGCCACCCTCCACTACTGCCACCCTCCACTACTGCCACCCTCCTCTACTGCCACCCTACACTACTGCCACCCTCCACTACTGCCACCCTACACTACCGCCACCCTCCACTACTGCCACCCTACACTACTGCCACCCTCCACTACCGCCACCCTCCACTACCGCCACCCTCCACTAAAGCAACCCTCCACTAGCACCACCTTCCACTACTGCCACCCTCCACTACTGCCATCCTCCACTACTACCACCCTCCACTACTGCCATCTTCCACTACCGCCACCTTTCACTACTGCCACCCTCCAGTACCGCCACCCTCCACTACTGCCACCCTCCATTACTGTCACCCTACACTACTGCCACCCTACACTACCGCCACCCTCAACTACTACCACCCCCCACTACCGCCACCCTCCACTACTGCCACCCTCCACTACTGCCACCCTCCACTACTGCCACCCTCCACTACTGCCACCCTCTACTACTGCCACCCTCCCCTACTGCCACCCTACACTACTGCCACCCTCCACTACCGCCACCCTACACTACTGCCACCCTACACTACTTCCACCCTACACTACTGCCATCCTACACTACTGCCACCCTACACTACTGCCACCCTACACTACTGCTACTCTACACTACTGCCACCCTACACTACTGCCACCCTCCACTACTCCCACCCTACACTACTGCCACCCTCCACTACTTCCACCTTCCACTAATGCCACCCTCCACTACTGCCACCCTCCACTACTGCCACCCTCCACTACTGCCACCCTACACTACTGCCACCCTCTACTATTGCCACCCTACACTACCGCCACCCTACACTGCTACAACCCTCCACTACTGCCACCCTCCACTACTGCCACCCTCCACTACTGCCACCCTCCACTACTGCCACCGTCCACTACTGCCACCCTCCACTACTCCCACCCTCCACTACTGCCACCCTCCACTACTCCCACCCACCACTACTCCCACCCTCCACTACTGCCACCCTCCACTACTGCTACCCTCCACTACTGCCACCCTCCACTACTGCCACCCTACACTACTGCCACCCTCCACTACTGCCATCCTCCACTACTGCCACCCTCCACTTCTGCCACCCTCCACTACTGCCACCCTCCACTACTGCCACCCTACACTATACTCAACGACACTATACTCCCCGACACTATACACCACGACTCTATACACCACGATATTATTCTCCACGACACTATACTCCACGACACTATACTCACCGACACTATACTCCACAACACTATACTTCACGACACCATACACCACGACACTATACTCAACGACACTATACTCCACAACACTATACACCATGACACTATACTCACCGACACTATAGTCCATGGCACTATACTCCACGACACTCTACACCACGACACTATACTCCACGACACTATACTCCAAAACACTATACTCCACGACACTATACTCCACGACACTATACACCACTACACTATACTCTACGACACTATACTCTACGACACTATACACCACGACACTATACTCCACGACACTATACACCACTTCACTATACTCCACGACACTATACACCGTTTCACTTTACTCCACGACACTATACACCATGACACTATAAACCATGATACTATACACCACAACACTACTCCACGACACTATACTCCACGACACTATACTCTACGAGACTATAAACCACGACACTATAAAATACTGCCACCCTACACTACTGCCACCCTCGACTACTGCCACCCTACACTACTGCCACCCTCCACTACTGCCACCCTCCACTACTGCCACCCTCCATTACTTTCACCCTACACTACCGCCACCCTCCACTACTGCCACCCTCTACTACTGTCACCCTACACTACCGCCACCCTCCACTACTGCCACCCTCCATTACTGTCACCCTCCACTACCGCCACCCTCCACTACCGCCACCCTCCACTAAAGCAACCCTCCACTATCACCACCCTCCACTACTGCCATCCTCCACTACTGCCACCCTCCACTACTGCCATCCTCCACTACCGCCACCTTTCACTACTGCCACTCTCGACTACTGTCACCCTACACTACCGCCACCCTCCACTACTGCCACCCTACACTACTGCCACCCTCCACTACTGCCACCCTTCACTACTGCCACCCTACACTACCGCCACCCTCCACTACTGCCACCCTCCACTGCTGCCGCCTTACACTACTGCCACCATCCACTACCGTCACCCTCCACTACTGCCACCCTCCACTACTCCCACCCTACGCTACTGCCACCCATTCACTACTGCCACCCTACACTACTGCCACCCTCCACTACTGCCACCCTCCACTACTGCCACCCTCCACTACTGCCAGCCAACACTACCGCCACCCTACACAACTACCACCCTCCACTACTGCCATCCTCTACTACCGCCACCCTACACTACCACCACCCTCCACTACTGCCACCCTCCACTTCTGCCACCCTCCACTACTGCCACCCTCCACTACTGCCATCCTCCACTACTGCCACCCTCCACTTCTGCCACCCTCCACTACTGCCACCCTCCACTACTGCCATCCTCCACTACTGCTACCCTCCACTACTGCCATCCTCCACTACCGCCACCTTTCACTACTGCCACCCTCCACTACTGCCACCCTACACTACTGCCACCCTCCACTACTGCCACCCTACACTACTGCCACCCTCCACTACCGCCACCTTTCACTACTGCCACCATCCACTACTGCCACCCACCACTACTGCCATCCTCCACTACCGCCACCTTTCACTACTGCCACCCTACACTACTGCCACCCTACACTACCGCCACCCTACACTACTGCCACCCAACACTACTTCCACCCTACACTACTGCCACCCTACACTACTGCCACCCTATACTACCGCCACCCTCAACTACTACTACCCCCTACTACCGCCACCCTCCACTACTGCCACCCTCCACTACTGCCACCCTCCACTACTGCCACCCTCCACTACTGCCACCCTCTACTACTGCCACCCTCCACTACTGCCATCCTACACTACTGCCACTCTACACTACTTCCACCCTCCACTACTGCCATCCTCCACTACTGCCACCCTCCACTACTGCCACCCTACACTACCGCCACCATACACTACTACCACCCTACACTACTGCCACCCTCTACTACTGCCACCCTACACTACCGCCACCCTCCACTACTACCACCCCCCACTACTGCCACCCTCCACTACTGCCACCCTCCACTACTGCCACCCTCCACTACTGCCACCCTACACTACTGCCACCCTACACTACTGCCGCCCTACACTACCGCCACCCTCCACTACTGCCACCCTCCACTACTGCCACCCTCCACTACTGCCACCCTACACTACTGCCACCCTACACTACTGCCGCCCTACACTACCGCCACCCTCCACTACTGCCACCCTCCACTACTGCCACCCTCCACTACCACCACCCTCCACTACTGCCACCCTACAGTACCGCCACCCTCAACTACTACCACCCCCCACTACCGCCACCCTCCACTACTGCCACCCTCCACTACTGCCACCCTCCACTACTGCCACCCTCCACTACTGCCACCCTCTACTACTGCCACCCTCCACTACTGCCACCCTACACTACTGCCACCCTCCACTACCGCCACCCTACACTACTGCCACCCTACACTACTTCCACCCTACACTACTGCCACCCTACACTACTGCCACCCTACACTACTGCCACCCTCCACTACTGCCACCCTACACTACTGCCACCCTACACTACTGCCACCCTACACTACTGCCACTCTACACTACTGCCACCCTACACTACTGCCACCCTCCACTACTCCCACCCTACACTACTGCCACCCTCCACTACTGCCACCTTCCACTAATGCCACCCTACACTACTGCCACCCTCTACTACTGCCACCCTCCACTACTGCCACCCTACACTACTGCCACCCTCCACTACCGCCACCCTCCACTACTGCCACCCTACACTACTGCCACCCTCCACTACTGCCACCCTCCACTACTGCCACCCTTAACTACCGCCAGCCTACACTACTGCCACCCTTCACTACTGCCACCCTCCAATACTCCCACCCGCCACTACTGCCACCCTCCACTACTGCCACCCTTCACTACTGCCATCCTCCGCTACTGCCACCCTCCACTACTGCCACCCTCCACTACTGCCACCCTCCTCTACTGCCACCCTACACTACTGCCACCCTCCACTACCGCCACCCTACACTACTGCCACCCTACACTACTTCCACCCTACACTACTGCCACCCTACACTACTGCCACCCTACACTACTGCCACCCTACACTACTGCTACTCTACACTACTGCCACCCTACACTACTGCCACCCTCCACTACTCCCACCCTACACTACTGCCACCCTCCACTACTTCCACCTTCCACTAATGCCACCCTCCACTACTGCCACCCTCCACTACTGCCACCCTCCACTACTGCCACCCTACACTACTGCCACCCTCTACTATTGCCACCCTACACTACCGCCACCCTACACTGCTACAACCCTCCACTACTGCCACCCTCCACTACTGCCACCCTACACTACTGCCACCCTCCACTACTGCCACCGTCCACTACTGCCACCCTCCACTACTCCCACCCTCCACTACTGCCACCCTCCACTACTCCCACCCACCACTACTCCCACCCTCCACTACTGCCACCCTCCACTACTGCTACCCTCCACTACTGCCACCCTTCACTACTGCCACCCTACACTACTGCCACCCTCCACTACTGCCATCCTCCACTACTGCCACCCTCCACTTCTGCCACCCTCCACTACTGCCACCCTCCACTACTGCCACCCTACACTATACTCAACGACACTATACTCCCCGACACTATACTCCACGACTCTATACACCACGACTCTATACACCACAATATTATTCTCCACGACACTATACTCCACGACACTATACTCACCGACACTATACTCCACAACACTATACTTCACGACACCATACACCACGACACTATACTCAACGACACTATACTCCACAACACTATACACCATGACACTATACTCCCCGACACTATAGTCCATGGCACTATACTCCACGACACTCTACACCACGACACTATACTCCACGACACTATACTCCAAAACACTATACTCCACGACACTATACTCCACGACATTATACACCACTACACTATACTCTACGACACTATACTCTACGACACTATACACCACGACACTATACTCCACGACACTATACACCACTTCACTATACTCCACGACACTATACACCGTTTCACTTTACTCCACGACACTATACACCATGACACTATAAACCATGATACTATACACCACAACACTATACTCCACGACACTATACTCCACGACACTATACTCTACGAGACTATAAACCACGACACTATAAAATACTGCCATCCTACACTACTGCCACCCTCGACTACTGCCACCCTACACTACTGCCACCCTCCACTACTGCCACCCTCCACTACTGCCACCCTCCATTACTGTCACCCTACACTACCGCCACCCTCCACTACTGCCACCCTCTACTACTGTCACCCTACACTACCGCCACCCTCCACTACTGCCACCCTCCATTACTGTCACCCTCCACTACCGCCACCCTCCACTACCGCCACCCTCCACTAAAGCAACCCTCCACTATCACCACCCTCCACTACTGCCATCCTCCACTACTGCCACCCTCCACTACTGCCATCCTCCACTACCGCCACCTTTCACTACTGCCACCCTCGACTACTGTCACCCTACACTACCGCCACCCTCCACTACTGCCACCCTACACTACTGCCACCCTCCACTACTGCCACCCTTCACTACTGCCACCCTACACTACCGCCACCCTCCACTACTGCCACCCTCCACTGCTGCCGCCTTACACTACTGCCACCATCCACTACCGCCACCCTCCACTACTGCCACCCTCCACTACTCCCACATACGCTACTGCCACCCATTCACTACTGCCACCCTACACTACTGCCACCCTCCACTACTGCCACCCTCCACTACTGCCACCCTCCACTACTGCCAGCCAACACTACCGCCACCCTACACAACTACCACCCTCCACTACTGCCACCCTCTACTACCGCCACCCTACACTACCACCACCCTCCACTACTGCCACCCTCCACTACTGCCACCCTCCACTACTGCCACCCTCCACTACTGCCATCCTCCACTACTGCCACCCTCCACTACTGCCACCCTCCTCTACTGCCACCCTCCACTACTGCCATCCTCCACTACTGCTACCCTCCACTACTGCCATCCTCCACTACCGCCACCTTTCACTACTGCCACCCTCCACTACTGCCACCCTACACTACTGCCACCCTCCACTACTGCCACCCTACACTACTGCCACCCTCCACTATCGCCACCTTTCACTACTGCCACCATCCACTACTGCCACCCTCCACTACTGCCATCCTCCACTACCGCCACCTTTCACTACTGCCACCCTACACTACTGCCACCCTACACTACCGCCACCCTACACTACTGCCACCCAACACTACTTCCACCCTACACTACTGCCACCCTACACTACTGCCACCCTACACTACCGCCACCCTCAACTACTACTACCCCCTACTACCGCCACCCTCCACTACTGCCACCCTCCACTACTGCCACCCTCCACTACTGCCACCCTCCACTACTGCCACCCTCTACTACTGCCACCCTCCACTACTGCCACCCTACACTACTGCCACCCTACACTACTGCCACCCTACACTACTGCCACCCTACACTACCACCACCCTACACTACTGCCACCCTACACTACTCCCACCCTCCACTACTGCCACCCTACACTACTGCCACCCTACACTACTGCCACCCTACACTACTGCCACTCTACACTACTGCCACCCTACACTACTGCCACCCTCCACTACTCCCACCCGCCACTACTGCCACCCTCTACTACTTCCACCTTCCACTACTGCCACCCTACACTACTGCCACCCTACACTACTGCCACCCTGCACTACTGCCACCCTCCACTACTGCCACCCTCCACTACTGCCACCCTCCACTACTGCCACCCTACACTACTGCCACCCTCCACTACTGCCACCCTACACTACCGCCACCCTCAACTACTACTACCCCCCACTACCGCCACCCTCCACTACTGCCACCCTCCACTACTGCCACCCTCCACTACTGCCACCCTCCACTACTGCCACCCTCCACTACTGCCACCCTCCACTACTGCCACCCTACACTACTGCCACCCTACACTACCGCCACCCTCCACTACTTCCACCCCCCCACTACCGCCACCCTCCACTACTGCCACCCTCCACTACTGCCACCCTCCACTACTGTCACCCTACACTACTGCCACCCTCCACTACCACCACCCTCCACTACTGCCACCCTTCACTACCGCCACCCTCCACTACTACCACCCCCACTACCGCCACCCTCCACTACTGCCACCCTCCACTACTGCCACCCTCCACTACTGCCACCCTACACTATACTCAACGACACTATACTCCCCGACACTATACTCCACGACTCTATACACCACGACACTATACACCACGACACTATACACCACGACATTATACTCCACGACACTATACTCCACGACACTATACTCACCGACACTATACTCCACAACACTATACTTCACGACACCATACACCACGACACTATACTCAACGACACTATACTCCACAACACTAAACACCATGACACTATACTCCCCGACACTATAGTCCATGGCACTATACTCCACGACACCCTACACCACGACACTATACACCACTACACTATACTCTACGACACTATACTCCACGACACTATAAACCACGACACTATACACCACTTCACTATACTCCACGACACTATATACCATTTCACTTTACTCCACGACACTATACACCATGACACTATAAACCATGATACTATACACCACAACACTATACTCCACGACACTATACTCCACGACACTATACTCTACGAGACTATAAACCACGACACTATAAAATACTGCCACCCTACACTACTGCCACCCTCGACTACTCTCACCCTACACTACCGCCACCCTCCACTACTGCCACCCTACACTACTGCCACCCTCCACTACCGCCACCCTCCACTACCGCCACCCTCCACTAAAGCAACCCTCCACTAGCACCACCTTCCACTACTGCCACCCTCCACTACTGCCATCCTCCACTACTACCACCCTCCACTACTGCCATCCTCCACTACCGCCACCTTTCACTACTGCCACCCTCCAGTACCGCCACCCTCCACTACTGCCACCCTCCATTACTGTCACCCTACACTACCGTGACCCTCCACTACTGCCACCCTCCACTACTATCACCCTACCCTTCCGCCACCCTCCACTACCGCCACCCTCCACTACCGCCACCCTCCACTAAAGCAACCCTCCACTAGCACCACCCTCCACTACTGCCATCCTCCACTACTGCCACCCTCCACTACTGCCATCCTCCACTACCGCCACCTTTCACTACTGCCACCCTCCACTACTGCCACCCTACACTACTGCCACCCTCCACTACTGCCACCCTACACTACTGCCACCCTCCACTACCGCCACCTTTCACTACTGCCACCATCCACTACTGTCACCCTCCACTACTGCCACCCTCCACTAAAGCACCCCTCCACTACCACCATTCTCCACTAATGCCACCCTCCACTACTGCCATCCTCCACTACTGCCACCCTCCACTACTGCCACCCTCCACTACTGCCACCCTACACTACCGCCACCCTACACTTCCGCCACCCTACACTACCGCCACCCTCCACTACTGCCACCCTCCATTACTCCCACCCTCCACTACTGCCACCCTCCACTACTGCCACCCAACACTACCGCCACCCTCCACTAAAGCACCCCTCCACTACCACCACCCTCCACTACTGCCACCCTCCACTACTCCCACCCTCCACTACTGCCACCCTCCACTACTGCCACCCTACACTACCGCCACCCTACGCTACTGCCACCCTCCACTACTGCCACCCTCCACTACTGCCACCCTACACTACCGCCACCCTACACTTCCGCCACCCGACACTACCGCCACCATACACTACTACCACCCTACACTACTGCCACCCTCCACTACTGCCACCCTACACTACCGCCACCCTCCACTACTACCACCCCCCACTACCGCCACCCTCCACTACTGCCACCCTCCACTACTGCCACCCTCCACTACTGCCACCCTACACTACTGCCACCCTACACTACTGCCACCCTACACTACTGCCACCCTCCACTACTGCCACCCTCCACTACTGCCACCCTCCACTACTGCCACCCTCCACTACTGCCACCCTCTACTACTGCCACCCTCCACTACTGCCACCCTACACTACTGCCACCCTCCACTACCGCCACCCTACACTACTGCCACCCTACACTACTTCCACCCTACACTACTGCCACCCTACACTACTGCCACCCTACACTACTGCCACCCTCCACTACCACCACCCTCCACTACTACCACCCTCCATTACTGCCACCCTCTACTACCGCCACCCTACACTACCACCACCCTCCACTACTGCCACCCTCCACTACTGCCACCCTCCTCTACTGCCACCCTCCACTACTGCCATCCTCCACTACTGCCACCCTCCACTACTGCCAGCCTCCACTACTGCCACCCTCCACTACCGCCACTAAACACGACCGCCACCCTACACTACCGCCACCCTACACTACCGCCACCCTACACTATCGCCACCCTCCACTACCGCCAACCTAAATTACTGCCACCCTACACTACCGTCACCCTACAATACTGCCACCCTACACTACTGCCACCCTCGACTACTGCCACCCTACACTACTGCCACCCTCCACTACTGCCACCCTCGACTACTCCCACCATCCACTACTCCCACCCTCCACTACTGCCACCCTCCACTACTGCCTCCCTACACTACCGCCACCCTACAATACTGCCACCCTACACTACTGCCACCCTCGACTACTCCCACCCTCCACTACTGCCACCTACACTACTGCCACCCTCCACTACTGTCAGCCTCCACTACTGCCACACTCCACTACTGCCACCCTCCACTACTGTCACCCTCCACTACTGCCACCCTCCACTACTGTCACCCTCCACTACTGCCACCCTCCACTACTGCCACCCTCCACTACTGCCACCCTACACTACCGCCACCATACACTACTACCACCCTCCACTACTGCCACCCTCCACTACTGCCACCCTCCACTACTGCCACCCTTCATTACTGCCACCCTACACTACTGCCACCCTCCACTACTGCCACCCTCCACTACTGCCACCCTACACTACCGGCACCCTCCACTACTTCCACCCCCCACTACCGCCACCCTCCACTACTGCCACCCTCCACTACTGCCACCCTCCACTACTGCCACCCTACACTACTGCCACCCTCCACTACCACCACCCTCCACTACTGCCACCCTACACTACTGCCACCCTCCACTACTACCACCCCCCACTACAGTCACCCTCCACTTCTGCCACCCTCCACTACTGCCACCCTCCACTACTGCCACCCTACACTATACTCAACGACACTATACTCCCCGACACTATACTCCACGATTCTATACACCACGACTCTATACACCACGACATAATTCTCCACGACACTATACTCCACGACACTATACTCACCGACACTATACTCCACAACACTATACTTCACGACACCATACACCACGACACTATACTCAACGACACTATACTCCACAACACTATACACCATGACACTATACTCCCCGACACTATAGTCCATGGCACTATACTCCACGACACTCTACACCACGACACTATACTCCGCGACACTATACTCCAAAACACTATACTCCACGACACTATACACCACTACACTATACTCTACGACACTATACTCTACGACACTATACACCACGACACTATACTCCACGACACTATACACCACTTCACTATACTCCACGACACTATACACCGTTTCACTTTACTCCACGACACTATACACCATGACACTATAAACCATGATACTATACACCACAACACTATACTTCACGACACTATACTCCACGACACTATACTCTACGAGACTATAAACCACGACACTAAAAAAAATACTGCCACCCTCCACTACTGCCACCCTCGACTACTGTCACCCTACACTACTGCCACCCTCCACTACTGCCACCCTACACTACTGCCACCCTCCACTACCACCACCCTACACTACCGCCACCTTCCACTACTGCCACCCTACACTACTGCCACCCTCCACTACCGCCACCCTCCACTACCGCCGCCCTCCACTACCGCCACCCTCTACTAAAGCAACCCTCTACTAGCACCACCCTCCACAACTGCCATCCTCCACTACTGCCATCCTCCACTACTGCCACCCTCCACTACTGCTATCCTCCACTACCGCCACTTTTCACTACTGCCACCCTCCACTACTGCCACCCTACACTACTGCCACCTTCCACTACTGCCACCCTCCACTACCGCCACCTTTCACTACTGCCACCATCCACTACTGCCACCCTCCACTACTGCCACCCTCCACTACCGCCACCCTCCACTAAAGCACCCCTCCACTACCACCACCCTCCACTACTGCCACCCTCCACTACTACCATCCTCCACTACTGCCACCCTCCACTACTGCCACCCTCTACTACTGCCACCCTACACTACCGCCACCCTACACTTCCGCCACCCTACACTACCGCCACCCTCCACTACTGCCACCCTACACTACTGCCACCCTACGCTACTGCCACCCTCCACTACAGCCACCCTCCACTACTGCCACCCTACACTACCGCCACCCTACACTTCTGCCACCCTACACTACCGCCACCCTACACTACTGCCACCCTACACTACCGCCACCCTACACTACTGCCACCCTACACTACCACCACTATACACTACTACCACCCTACACTACTGGCACCCTACACTACTGCCACCCTTCACTACTGCCACCCTCCACTACTGCCACCCTACAATACTGCCACCCTACACTACTGCCACCCTACACTACTGCCACCCTACACTACCCCCACCATACACTACTACCACCCTACACTACTGCCACCCTACACTACTGCCACCCTGCACTACTGCCACCCTCCACTACTGCCACCCTCCACTACTTTCACCCTCCACTACTGCCACCCTCCACTACTGTCACCATCCACTACTGCCACCCTCCACTACTGCCACCCTCCACTACTGCCACCCTACACTACCGCCACCATACACTACAACCACCCTCCACTACTGCCACCCTCCACTACTGCCACCCTCCACTACTGCCACCCTTCATTACTGCCACCCTACACTACTGCCACCCTACACTACTGCCACCCTCCACTACCACCACCCTCCACTACTGCCACCCTCCACTACCGCCACCCTACACTACCGCCACCCTCCACTACTGCCACCCTACACTACTGCCACCCTCCACTACCGCTACCCTCCACTACCGCCACCCTCCACTACCGCCACCCTCCACTACCGCCACCCTCCACTAAAGCAACCCTCCACTAGCACCACCCTCCACTACTGCCATCCTCCACTACTGCCATCCTCCACTAATGCCACCCTCCACTACTGCCATCCTCCACTACCGCCACCTTTCACTACTGCCACCCTCCACTACTGCCACCCTACACTACTGCCACCCTCCACTACTGCCACCCTCCACTACCGCCACCTTTCACTACTGCCACCATCCACTACTGCCACCCTCCACTACTGCCACCCTCCACTACCGCCACCCTCCACTAAAGCACCCCTCCACTACCACCACCCTCCACTACTGCCACCCTCCACTACTGCCATCCTCCACTACTGCCACCCTCCACTACTGCCACCATCCACTACTGCCACCCTACACTACCGCCACCCTACACTTCCGCCACCCTACACTACCGCCACCCTCCACTACTGCCACCCTACACTACTGCCACCCTCCACTACTGCCATCCTCCACTACTGCCACCCTCCACTACAGCCACCCTCCACTACTGCCACCCTACACTACCGCCACCCTACACTTCTGCCACCCTACACTACCGCCACCCTACACTACTGCCACCCTACACTACCGCCACCCTACACTACTGCCACCCTACACTACCGCCACCATACACTACTACCACCCTACACTACTGCCACCCTACACTACTGCCACCCTTCACTACTGCCACCCTCCACTACTGCCACCCTACACTACTGCCACCCTACACTACTGCCACCCTACACTACTGCCACCCTACACTACTGCCACCCTACACTACTGCCCCCTCCACTACTGCCACCCTACACTACTGCCACCCTACACTACTGCCACCCTACACTACTGCCACCCTACACTACTGCCACCCTACACTACTGCCACCCTCCACTACTGCCACCCTCCACTACTGCCACCCTCCACTACTGCCACCCTCTACTACTGCCACCCTCCACTACTGCCACCTTACACTACTGCCACCCTCCACGACCGCCACCCTCCACTACTGCCACCCTCCACTACTGCCACCCTACACTACCGCCACCCTCCACTACTGCCACCCTACACTACTGCCACCCTACACAACTGCCACCCTCCACTACTGCCACGCTCCACTACTGCCACCCTCCACTACTGCCACCCTCTACTACTGCCACCCTCCACTACTGCCACCCTACACTACTGCCACCCTCCACTACCGCCACCCTACACTACTGCCACCCTACACTACTTCCACCCTACACTACTGCCACCCTACACTACTGCCACCCTACACTACTGCCACCCTACACTACTGCCACTCTACACTACTGCCACCCTACACTACTGCCACCCTCCACTACTCCCACCCTACACTACTGCCACCCTCCACTACTTCCACCTTCCACTACTGCCACCCTCCACTACTGCCACCCTCCACTACTGCCACCCTCCACTACTGCCACCCTACACTACTGCCACCCTCCACTACTGCCACCCTCCACTACTGCCACCCTCCCCTACTGCCATCCTCCACTACTGCCACCCTCCACTACTCCCACCCTCCACTACTCCCACCCTCCACTACTGCCACCCTCCACTACTGCCACCCTCCAATACTGCCACCCTCCACTACTGCCACCTACACTACTGCAACCCTCCACTACTGCCACCGTCCACTACTGCCACCCTACACTACCGCCACCCTCCTCTACTGCCACTCAACACTACTGCCACCCTACACTACTGCCACCCTCAACTGCTGCCGCCTTACACTACTGCCACCATCCACTACCGCCACCCTCCACTACTGCCACCCTCCACTACTGCCACCCTACGCTACTGCCACCCTCCACTACCGCCACCCTACACTACCGCCACCCTCCACTACTGCCACCTTACACTACTGCCACCCTCCACTACTGCCACCCTCCACTACTGCCACCCTCTACTACTGCCACCCTCCACTACTGCCACCTTACACTACTGCCACCCTCCACGACCGCCACCCTACACTACTGCCACCCTACACTACTTCCACCCTACACTACTGCCACCCTACACTACTGCCACCCTACACAACTGCCACCCTCCACTACTGCCACGCTCCACTACTGCCACCCTCCACTACTGCCACCCTCTACTACTGCCAGCCTCCACTACTGCCACCCTACACTACTGCCACCCTCCACTACCGCCACCCTACACTACTGCCACCCTACACTACTTCCACCCTACACTACTGCCACCCTACACTACTGCCACCCTACACTACTGCCACCCTACACTACTGCCACTCTACACTACTGCCACCCTACACTACTGCCACCCTCCACTACTCCCACCCTACACTACTGCCACCCTCCACTACTTCCACCTTCCACTACTGCCACCCTCCACTACTGCCACCCTCCACTACTGCCACCCTCCACTACTGCCACCCTACACTACTGCCACCCTCCACTACTGCCACCCTCCACTACTGCCACCCTCCACTACTGCCATCCTCCACTACTGCCACCCTCCACTACTCCCACCCTCCACTACTCCCACCCTCCACTACTGCCACTCTCCACTACTGCCACCCTCCAATACTGCCACCCTCCACTACTGCCACCTACACTACTGCAACCCTCCACTACTGCCACCGTCCACTACTGCCACCCTACACTACCGCCACCCTCCTCTACTGCCACTCAACACTACTGCCACCCTACACTACTGCCACCCTCAACTGCTGCCGCCTTACACTACTGCCACCATCCACTACCGCCACCCTCCACTACTGCCACCCTCCACTACTGCCACCCTACGCTACTGCCACCCTCCACTACCGCCACCCTACACTACCGCCACCCTCCACTACGGCCACCTTACACTACTGCCACCCTCCACTACTGCCACCCTCCACTACTGCCACCCTCCACTACTGCCACCCTACACTTCCGCCACCCTACACTACTACCACCCTCCACTACTGCCACCCTCTACTACCGCCACCATACACTACCACCACCCTCCACTACTGCCACCCTCCACTACTGCCACCCTCCTCTACTGCCACCCTCCACTACTGCCATCCTCCACTACTACCACCCTCCACTACTGCCACCCTCCACTACTGCCACAGTAGTAGGGATGGCGCCGCACAGGGGATTTTTTTGGGGGGGGAAAAATCCCCTGTGTGAGCCATGGTTTTCAGGTCCAAAATCCCGTGTGTGAGCCACTGTTTTCAGGTTCCAAAATCCCCTGTGTGAGCCATGGTTTTCAGGTTCCATTATCCCGCTTATGAGCCAGGGTTTTCAGGTAAATTTTGTCAGTCACAGATTTTAGAAGTAAGGATTTCTTATGATGAAAATAATTTCCGAGACATAGAAGTTTGTTAAGGGCTTATGGGAGAAATTCAAATATCGTATGTAGCGCTTTAGGGTTTCCAGGAGAACTCTACGGACATATTTTACCCTGTTTTCAACTTACAAAATCGTCTGTGTAAGCCATAGTTTTCAGGTAAATTTAAAAAATCCCGTGTGGGAGCCAGGGTTTTCAGGTCTCGTACCTCACACCCCCTCCCTCCACCCCCCTTACCTCGCAATCTCTCGCGTCACCTTTATTTACCTTACGCCCGGCCAGCCAGACGCTGCATACAGGTTTCCTCTTATCTTATCTTATCTTCTCCATAATAATATCTGGACCGTCCCTCCACTCTCTCTCTCTCTCTCTCTCCTTTCATTCAGTTCAGCTATTTTCCAACATCGTATGTTTGCTCCTTTTCATTAAGCAAGTCAGTTTTACACAAATAAATCGTGTTAGTAAGCATGTTCTAGCTCGCGTTCCCTCGCCTTGGTCCCGTGTCGTATAATGAATACTATCATTCCGATCCCTCTAAAATTTAAAAATAATCATATTTCAAACGTATTTCAATACAGTAATTTAGTTACCGAGCTCCAGCGCTTGTCCTCCGCCTTAGCTCTCTCTCGTATCTTCGTTAATACCTATTCAAATTCCCCGAAATTTCTACCCGCTGTATTTCAGACATAGTTTAGTAAATGCAAACAATTATCAAACTCTGGCTCTTGTCCCCAGCTTAGTTCATTTATACAAGATCGTTAATACCTATTCAAATTCCCCGTAATTTCTACCCGCTGTATTTCAGACATAGTTTAGTAAATGCAAAAAATTATCAAACTCTGGCTCTTGTCCCCAGCTTAGTTCATTTATACAAGATCGTTAGTAACAGTCCAAATTCCCTGAGATTTTTACCCTCTGTATTTCAGACACCGTAAATAAGATCAAAACAGTTATCGAGCTCCAGCTCTCGTCCCCCACCTTAGTTCATTTATACAAGATCGTTAGTAACAGTCCAAATTCCCTGAATTTTTATCCCTCTGTATTTCAGACACCATAAATAAGATCAAGTCCATTACCGAGCTCCAGCTCTCGTACCCCACCTTACTCCCCTCGCGTGTCTTCAGTAATATCCTATCAAATTCCCTGAAATTTATACTCTCTGTATTTCGGACATAGTAAATAGGATCCAAACAATTATCGAGCTCCAGCTCTCGTCCTCCGCCTTAGTTCATTTATACAAGATCGTTAGTAACAGACGAATTTTCCCGAAATTTAAAGCAGATATACTTCAAAGTTAGTAAATAAAATCAAGTAAGTTATCGAGCTCCAGCTCTCATCCCCCGCCTTAGTTCTCTCTCGTATATTTGTAAATAACCCATCAATTTCCCGTAATTTAAAAGCAGACATACTTCAAAGTTAGTAAATAAGATCAAGTCAGTTATCGAGCTCCAGCTCTCGTCCCCACCTTAGTTCTCTTTCGTATCTTTGTAAATAACCCATCAATTTCCCTGAAATTTTTACCCTCTGTATTTCAGACATAGTAAATATGAAGTAAACAAATATAAAACTCTAGCTCTTTTCCTCTGTCCAAGTTCACTCATGTAAATTCATTACTATCAGTCCAAATCCCCCTGAGATTTAAACACCCAACTACATTTTCAGACATAGTAAATAAAAACCAGTTCAGTTATCAAGTTTCAACTCTTGTGTCCCAGCTTAGTTCATTTTGTACAAGTTCTTTATTTTCCAACTAAATCACCGTAAGATTTGGTGGGTTTGGGTAAAAATATACAAAAAGGAGAAACAAAACTACATCTGAAAGGTTAGGAAAAGGATAATATATTCAACAAATACGTCAAAAAACACAATAAACTACATCTGAAAGGTTAGGTTAAAGGGTTGGGGAATAAGAACATATGATAGAACCTACTAAATACTCTAAGATTACAAGAGGTTAGGTTAAGGGGTTGGGGAATAAGAACATATGATAACAAACATAATAAATACAACTTATGAGCAACTTGATGAACTTTAACAAATAACCCTTGATCTGCAAAAATGACCATTTGAGAAATTAGCCCTTGAAACGAGTAAGTTCCCATATATAACAAAAATCCTTTGAAATGGTTAAACACCAAATCTTAAACAAATAACACTTGAAATGCAAAAACGTCCATATGAGAAATTATCCCTTGAAATGAGTAAATGCCCATATATAACAAAAATTCTTTGAAATGCTTAAATATCCAATCTCTAACAAATAGCACTTGAAATGCATAAGTGACCATTTGAGAAATTAACTAATGAAATGAGTAAATGAATATGAGACAATGATTGACGAAACCCAAAAGACAAGAAGGAATAATTATGTAAGTTAGATCATGTCTGGTTTGACTAGATAAGTTAGGATACATCAGTTTGGGAATGTAAGATTAAGTTAGGTAAAGCAAGTTAGGTTAGGATAGGATAGGTAAGATAAGTTAAATAAGTTAGGTTAAGCAGGTTAAGTTAGGTAAGGTAAGGTAAGTTAGGTTAAATTATGTAAGTTAGGTAAGATAGGTAAGGTAAGGTAAGTTAAGTTAAGCAGGTTAGGTTATGCAGTTAAGTTAGGTAATGTAGGTAAGTTAAGTTAGGGTAGGTAAAGTTAGGTTAGGCAGGTTAAGTTAGGTAAATGTAGGTAAGTTAGGTTAAGCAGGATAAGTTAGGTTAAGTCAGGTAAGTTAGGTAAGATAGGTAAGGTAAGGTAAGGTAAGTTAAGTTAAGCAGGTTAGGTTATGCAGGTTAAGTTAGGTAATGTAGGTAAGTTAGGTTAAGCAGGTTAAGTTAAGTTAGGTAATGTAGGTAAGTTAGGTAAGATAGGCAAAGTTAGGTTATGCAGGTTAAGTTAGGTAAGTAACATTGGGTGGAGAGGATAGGTTACGTAGGTTTGAACAGTGTAGTTCAGAGAACAGTTTTAGGGTAAAGCGACTAAGGAAATATATTTTAACAAGTGCAGGTTTGGTATGAAAAGCTGAACTAGTTACATTTTGGAGAGAAAATTTTATGACTGAAGATGTCTTAAAGAATAACATGATGGAAGAAGGAGAGTTTCTTTGATGAATGAAGGTGTCTTAGAGAACAACTTTTTGGAGAACGAAGATGAATTAGAGATCGCTTTGATGACTCTGAGAATAACTCTGGTCAACGAATATGGATTGGAAAGTTTCTCTAATGAACGAAGGTGAGTTAAGATTAACTTTTATGATTTACAGAACATCTTTGATGTCGTAGATAACAACATTGATGTCTTAGAGAACAACTTTTGATGACTCTGAGAATAACTTTGATGAGTTTGAGAATGACTTCTGAGAACATGAGTAGTATTTTGTTAGCTCAGAGAATAACTTTTTGATGACATAGAGAATAACTTTGATGACTCTGAGAATAACTTTGCTGTCTTAGAGAATAACTTTCAGGACTTAGAGAATGTCTTTGATGAATGGAAGGTTACTTAGAGAATAACATATCATGACTGAGAATAACTTTTGATAGCTCTTAGAATAACTTTGATGTCTTAGAGAATAACTTTAGATGTCTCTGAGAATAACTTTTATGAACGAAGATGTCTGAGATTAACTTTGACGTCTCTTGGAATAACTTTTGTGGACATGAGAATAACTTTTATGCCTCTGAGATTAACTTTGATGTCTTTGAAACAACTTTGATGAACGAGAGTGAGTTAGAGATTACCTTTGTTAACTCTGAGATCAACTTTGATGAACAAAAGTGAGTTAGAGATTACATTTGATAACTCTAAGATTAACTTTAGATGTCTCTGAGACAAACTTTTATAACATAGAAATTAACTTTAATGACCAAAAGTGAGTTAGAGAATACCTTTTGATGACTCCGAGAATAACTTTGATGAACAAAGATGTTTTGGAAAGTTTCTCTGAAGAACGAAGGTGACTCTGAGAATAACTTTTATGTCTTAGAGAAGAACATTGATGGTTTAGAGAGAATATCTTTGATGAAAAATGATGTCTTAGATTAACTTTGATGACTCTGTGAATAACTTTGATGACTTTGAGAACAAGTTTGATAGCTCTGAGAAAGACTTTGTTGTCTTAGAGAATAACTTTGAGGACTTAGCGAATTAATATGTTGAACGAAAGTGAGTTAGAGATTACCTTTGTTAACTCTGAGATTAACTTTGATGAACGAGAAAATACTTTTTGATGGCATCGAGAACAAGTTTGATAGCTCTGAGAATAACTTTTATGCCTCTGAGATTAACTCTAATGAACGAAGATGTCTTAGAAAGATTCTCTGATGAACGAAAGGTTACTTAGAGATTAGCATTTTGATGACTGAGATTAACTTTTTGATGACTCTGAGAATAACTTTTATGCCTCTGAGAATAACTTTGAGGATGCAAGTAAATTTTTGAGTGTTTGAGAGTGTCTTTTGATATCTCGAAGACTCCCATTGAAGTCTTAAAGGATGTCTTTGATGTCTCAAAGGATGTCTTTGAGTGCAACTTTGATGTCTTTGAGTAAGTCCTTGATGTCTCGAAGAGTGTCTTTGACTATATTTCTTACTTAACGACATATAATTTTAGTTAGGAACAACGATGAATATGACTATTCTAGCGAAGTGAAAGGTTACTTTAGTTAAGAACAGTGTTGGAAAGAGGCTACACATGACTATTTTAAATGAGAGAAGTGATATTTCAGTTAAGAAATGACAAGGAAACATGATGAAGTAACTATTTTTTAGTTGACTGACGAATACTTTAGTTAAGGAAAAAGACAAAACATGACGAGGGAGACTATTTTTGTGCTCCCCAAAGTATAATGTCAGTTAAGAACAGCGATGAAAGATATCTTTGGTTATTTTTTCTTACTTGACAAAACATAATTTTAGTTAAGCAAAAAGACAAAACATGATGAACATGGCTTTTTCTGTTGATTGATGGACAATTTTAGTTATGAAATGACAATGAAACATGAAGAACACGGTTATTTTCTGTTGACTATGGAATAAGTTTAGTTAAGAAATGATGAAAGTTATTATTTTTAGTTGATTGACGATGGATAAAAGCTAGTTATGAACAGTTTTGGAAAGTTTCCTTTGACAATTTTTTCTTACTTGATGAAACATAGCGGCTGTTAAGAAAGTGCTGAAAGAAGTTTCCTTTGACAATTTTTAGCTAAGAGAAAGGTTGTTTTAGTTAAGAACAGTGTTGAACGAGGCTATTTCTGACTATTTTTAGTTGACTGGATAATAAGTTTAGTTGAGAAATGACGAAAGTTACTATGTTTTTAGTTGATTGGCGAAAGATTTTTTTAGTTAAGGAACGTTAAATAACATGTAAGGGGAAAAACCCAGAGAACATATGGGGAACATGGCAAAGAACACATGTAAGAAAAGTTGATGAATACAGTGAACATGCTGGGAATATGAACTTACAGAGAACATGAAAACATGATAAGGAGAATAGATAATACAAAGAATGAACAATGGACTTGTGAAGAACATGGAGAATATGACAAAGAATGTAGAAAACATGTAAGTGAAGGTGAAAAACGAAGTGATCTTGTGAGGAACATGAACTTGTAGAGGAACATGAATATTGACAAAGAACACAAAATATGGAAGTTAGCATGAATATTGAGTATAAAAGTTGTAAAGAGAACATGTGATGAACATGAAAACATAGAAAATATGACTAGAATTTGTAGAGAACATAATGAGACTAAGAGAATGATTACAGAAAAAATGGAGATACTTGTGAAAATATGAACTGAATGGGACTGTGAACATTTGAAGAACATGGAGTGAACACGGATGAGAATACGAAGAACACAGTGAATATAGAGAAAATATGCAAATACAGTACGATTATTGAAGGTTTGGATAAGTTGGGGATGAGAAGGTAAGGGAGGGAAAGGGTAAGGTGAGATGAGATGGAGGAAGGTGGGAGGGGGTGAAAGATAATTACACAGGTTGGGGTTAGACGATTACTCTGGTAAAGAGCTAGGCTGGAGATGGACTTGATCGAATATATTTATGTTTGATGATCTAAGGCCGAGGAAATGGAGCTTGGCTAATGTCCAGATTAATTTTACTACGTTAGAAATAAGGTGATCTTAAATCATAAGGTGATTTAGTTGGAAAATAAAGAACTTGTACAAAATGAACTAAGCTGGGGGACAAGAGTTGAAACTTGATAACTGAACTGGTTTTTATTTACTATGTCTGAAAATGTAGTTGGGTGTTTAAATCTCAGGGGGATTTGGACTGATAGTAATGAATTTACATGAGTGAACTTGGACAGGGGAAAAGAGCTAGAGTTTTATATTTGTTTACTTCATATTTACTATGTCTGAAATACAGAGGGTAAAAATTTCAGGGAAATTGATGGTTATTTACAAAGATACGAAAGAGAACTAAGGTGGGGACGAGAGCTGGAGCTCGATAACTGACTTGATCTTATTTACTAACTTTGAAGTATGTCTGCTTTTAAATTTCGGGAAATTGATGGGTTATTTACAAATATACGAGAGAGAACTAAGGCGGGGGATGAGAGCTGGAGCTCGATAACTTACTTGATTTTATTTACTAACTTTGAAGTATATCTGCTTTAAATTTCGGGAAAATTGGTTTGTTACTAACGATCTTGTATAAATGAACTAAGGCGGAGGACGAGAGCTGGAGCTCGATAATTGTTTGGATCCTATTTACTATGTCCAAAATACAGAGAGTATAAATTTCAGGGAATTTGATAGGATATTACTGAAGACACGCGAGGGGAGTAAGGTGGGGTACGAGAGCTGGAGCTCGGTAATGGACTTGATCTTATTTACTGTGTCTGAAATACAGAGGGATAAAAATTCAGGGAATTTGGACTGTTACTATCGATCTTGTATAAATGAACTAAGGTGGGGGACGAGAGCTGGAGCTCGATAACTGTTTTGATCTTATTTACTGTGTCTGAAATACAGAGGGATAAAAATTCAGGGAATTTGGACTGTTACTAACGATCTTGTATAAATGAACTAAGCTGGGGACAAGAGCCAGAATTTGATAATTGTTTGCATTTACTAAACTATGTCTGAAATACAGCGGGTAGAAATTTCGGGGAATTTGAATAGGTATTAACGATCTTGTATAAATGAACTAAGCTGGGGACAAGAGCCAGAGTTTGATAATTGTTTGCATTTACTAAACTATGTCTGAAATACAGCGGGTAGAAATTTCGGGGAATTTGAATAGGTATTAACGGAGATACGAGAGAGAGCTAAGGCGGAGGACAAGCGCTGGAGCTCGGTAACTAAATTACTGTATTGAAATACGTTTGAAATATGATTATTTTTAAATTTTAGAGGGATTGGAATGATAGTATTCATTATACGACAGGGGACTAAGGAGGGGGAACGTGAGCTAGAACATGCTTACTAACACGATTTATTTGTGTAAAACTGACTTGCTTAATGAAAAGGAGCAAACATACGATGTTGGAAAATAGCTGAACTGAATGAAAGGAGAGAGAGAGAGAGAGAGAGAGAGTGGAGGGACGGTCCAGATATTATTATGGAGAAGATAAGATAAGATAAGAGGTAACCTGTATGCAGCGTCTGGCTGGCCGGGCGTAAGGTAAATAAAGGTGACGCGAGAGATTGCGAGGTAAGGGGGGTGGAGGGAGGGGGTGTGAGGTACGAGACCTGAAAACCCTGGCTCCCACACGGGATTTTTTAAATTTACCTGAAAACTATGGCTTACACAGACGATTTTGTAAGTTGAAAATAGGTAAAATATGTCCGTAGAGTTCTCCTGGAAACCCTAAAGCACTACATACGATATTTGAATTTCTCCCATAAGCCCTTAACAAACTTCTATGTCTCGGAAATTATTTTCATCATAAGAAATCCTTACTTCTAAAATCTGTGACTGACAAAATTTACCTGAAAACCCTGGCTCATAAGCGGGATAATGGAACCTGAAAACCATGGCTCACACAGGGGATTTTGGAACCTGAAAACAGTGGCTCACACACGGGATTTTGGACCTGAAAACCATGGCTCACAGAGGGGATTTTTTCCCCCCACAAAAAAAATCCCCTGTGCGGCGCCATCCCTACTACTTGCCACCCTCCACTACCGCCACTAAACACGACCGCCACCCTACACTACCGCCACCCTACACTACCGCCACCCTACACTATCGCCATCCTCCACTACCGCCAACCTAAACTACTGCCACCCTACACTACCGTCACCCTACAATACTGCCACCCTACACTACTGCCACCCTCGACTACTGCCACCCTACACTACAGCCACCCTCCACTACTGCCACCCTCGACTACTCCCACCCTCCACTACTCCCACCCTCCACTACTGCCACCCTCCACTACTGCCACCCTACACTACCGCCACCCTACAATACTGCCACCCTACACTACTGCCACCCTACACTACTGCCACCCTACACTACTGCCACCCTACACTACTGCCACCCTCCACTACTGCCACCCTACACTACTGCCACCCTCGACTACTCCCACCCTCCACTACTGTCACCCTCCATTACTGCCACCCTACACTACTGCCACCCTCCACTACTGCCACCCTCCACTACTGCCACCCTACACTACCGCCACCCTCCACTACTTCCACCCCCCACTACCGCCACCCTCCACTACTGCCACCCTCCACTACTGCCACCCTCCACTACTGCTACCCTACACTACTGCCACCCTCCACTACCACCACCCTCCACTACTGCCACCCTACACTACCGCCACCCTCCACTACCGCCACCCTACACTACTGCCACCCTCCACTACCGCCACCCTCCACTTCTGCCACCCTCCACTACTGCCACCCTCCACTACTGCCACCCTACACTATACTCAACGACACTATACTCCCCGACACTATACTCCACGACTCTATACACCACGACTCTATACACCACGACATTATTCTCCACGACACTATACTCCACGACACTATACTCACCGACACTATACTCCACAACACTATACTTCACGACACCATACACCACGACACTATACTCAACGACACTAAACTCCACAACACTATACACCATGACACTATACTCCCCGACACTATAGTCCATGGCACTATACTCCACGATACTCTACACCACGACACTGTACTCCACGACACTATACTCCAAAACACTATACTCCACGACACTATACACCACTACACTATACTCTACGACACTATACTCTACGACACTATACACCACGACACTATACTCCACGACACTATACACCACTTCACTATACTCCACGACACTATACACCATTTCACTTTACTCCACGACACTATACACCATGACACTATAAACCATGATACTATACCCCACAACACTACTCCACGACACTATACTCCACGACACTATACTCTACGAGACTATAAACCACGACACTATAAAATACTGCCACCGTACACTACTGCCACCCTCGACTACTGTCACCCTACACTACCGCCACCCTCCACTACTGCCACCCTACACTACTGCCACCCTCCACTACCGCCACCCTCCACTACCGCCACCCTCCACTACTGCCACCCTACACTACTGCCACCCTCGAATACTGTCACCCGACACTACCGCCACCCTCCACTACTGCCACCCTACACTACTGCCACCCTCCACTACTGCCACCCTCCACTACCGCCACCCTCCACTAAAGCAACCCTCCACTAGCACCACCCTCCACTACTGCCATCCTCCACTACTGCCACCCTCCACTACTTCCATCCTCCACTACCGCCACCTTTCACTACTGCCACCCTCCACTACCGCCACCCTCCACTACTGCCACCCTCCATTACTGTCACCCTACACTACTGCCACCCTCCACTACCGCCACCCTCCACTAAAGCAACCATCCACTAGCACCACCCTGCACTACTGCCATCCTCCACTACTGCCACCCTCCACTACTGCCATCCTCCACTACCGCCACCTTTCACTACTGCCACCCTCCACTACTGAAACCCTACACTACTGCCACCCTCCACTACTGCTACCCTCCACTAAAGCACCCCTCCACTACCACCACCCTCCACTACCGCCACCTTTCACTACTGCCACCATCCACTAATGCCACCCTCCACTACTGCCACCCTCCACTACCGCCACCCTCCACTAAAGCACCCCTCCACTACCACCACCCTCCACTACTGCCACCCTCCACTACTGCCATCCTCCACTACTGCCACCCTCCACTACTGCCACCCTCCACTACTGCCACCCTACACTACCGCCACTCTACACTTTCGTCACCCTACACTACCGCCACCCTCCACTACTGCCACCCTACACTACTGCCACCTTATGCTACTGCCACCCTCCACTACTGCCACCCTCCACTACTGCCACCCTCCACTACAGCCATCCTCCACTACTGCCACCCTCCACTACTGCCCCCCTCCACTACTGCCACCCTACACTACCGGCACCCTACACTTCTGCCACCCTACACTACCGCCACCCTACACTACTGCCACCCTACACTACCGCAACCCTACACTACTGCCACCCTACACTACCGCCACCATACACTACTACCACCCTACACTACTGCCACCCTACACTACTGCCACCCTTCACTACTGCCACCCTCCACTACTGCCACCCTACACTACTGCCACCCTACACTACTGCCACCCTACACTACTGCTACCCTACACTACTGCCACCCTACACTACTGCCCCCTCCACTACTGCCACCCTACACTACTGCCACCCTACACTACTGCGACCCTACACTACTGCCACCCTACACTACTGCCACCCTACACTACTGCCACCCTCCACTACTGCCACCCTGCACTACTGCCACCCTCCACTACTGCCACCCTCTACTACTGCCACCCTCCACTACTGCCACCCTACACTACTGCCACCTTCCACTACCGCCACCCTACACTACTGCCACCCAACACTACTTCCACCCTACACTACTGCCACCATACACTACTACCACCCTACACTACTGCCACCCTCCACTACTCCCACACTACACTACTGCCACCCTCCACTACTCCCACACTACACTACTGCCACCCTCCACTACTTCCACCTTCCACTACTGCCACCCTCCACTACTGCCACCCTCCACTACTGCCACCCTCCACTACTGCCACCCTACACTACTGCCACCCTCCACTACTGCCACCCTACACTACCGCCACCCTACACTGCTACAACCCTCCACTACTGCCATCCTCCACTACTGCCACCCTCCACTACTCCCACCCTCCACTACTCCCACCCTCCACTACTGCCACCCTCCACTACTCCCACCCTCCACTACTGCCACCCTCCACTACTGCCACCTACACTACTGCCACCCTCCACTACTGCCACCCTCCTCTACTGCCACCCTCCACTACTGCCATCCTCCGCTACTGCCACCCTCCACTACTGCCACCCTCCACAACTGCCTCCCTCCACTACCGCCACTAAACACGACCGCCACCCTACACTACCGCCACCCTACACTACCGCCACCCTACACTATCGCCACCCTCCACTACCGCCAACCTAAACTACTGCCACCCTACACTACCGTCACCCTACAATACTGCCACCCTACACTACTGCCACCCTCGACTACTGCCACCCTACACTACTGCCACCCTCCACTACTGCCACCCTCGACTACTCCCACCCTCCACTGCTCCCACCCTCCACTACTGCCACCCTCCACTACTGCCACCCTACACTACCGCCACCCTACAATACTGCCACCCTACACTACTACCACCCTCGACTACTCCCACCCTCCACTACTGTCACCCTCCACTACTGCCACCCTCCACTACTGCTACCCTCCACTACTGCCACCCTCCACTACTGTCACCCTCCACTACTGCCACCCTCCACTACTGTCACCCTCCACTACTGCCACCCTCCACTACTGCCACCCTCCACTACTGCCACCCTACACTACCGCCATTATACACTACTACCACCCTCCACTACTGCCACCCTCCACTACTGCCACCCTCCACTACTGCCACCCTCCTCTACTGCCACCCTACACTACTGCCACCCTCCACTACTGCCACCCTCCACTACTGCCACCCTACACTACCGCCACCCTCCACTACTTCCACCCCCCACTACCGCCACCCTCCACTACTGCCACCCTCCACTACTGCCACCCTCCACTACTGCCACCCTACACTACTGCCACCCTCCACTACCACCACCCTCCACTACTGCCACCCTACACTACCGCCACCCTCCACTACTACCACCCCCCACTACCGCCACCCTCCACTACTGCCACCCTCCACTACTGCCACCCTCCACTACTTCCACCCTACACTATACTCAACGACACTATACTCCCCGACACTATACTCCACGACTCTATAAACCACGACACTATACACCACGACATTATTCTCCACGACACTATACTCCACGACACTATACTCACCGACACTATACTCCACAACACTATACTTCACGACACCATACACCACGACACTATACTCAACGACACTATACTCCACAACACTATACACAATGACACTATACTCCCCGACACTATAGTCCATGGCACTATACTCCACGACACTCTACACCACTTCACTATACTCCACGACACTATACACCATTTCACTTTACTCCACGACACTATACACCATGACACTATAAACCATGATACTATACACCACAACACTATACTCCACGACACTATACTCCACGACACTATACTCTACGAGACTATAAACCACGACACTATAAAATACTGCCACCCTACACTACTGCCACCCTCGACTACTGTCACCCTACACTACCGCCACCCTCCACTACTGCCACCCTACACTACTGCCATCCTCCACTACCGCCACCCTACACTACCGCCACCCTCCACTACTGCCACCCTACACTACTGCCACCCTCGAATACTGTCACCCTACACTACCGCCACCATCCACTACTGCCACCCTACACTACTGCCACCCTCCACTACTGCCACCCTCCACTACCGCCACCCTCCACTAAAGCAACCCTCCACTAGCACCACCCTCCACTACTGCCACCCTCCACTACTGCCACCCTCCACTACTGCCATCCTCCACTACCGCCACCCTACACTACTGCCACCCTACACTACCGCCACCCTCCACTACTGCCACCCTCCATTACTGTCACCCTACACTACCGCCACCCTCCACTACTGCCACCCTCTACTACTGTCACCCTACACTTCCGCCATCCTCCACTACCGCCACCCTCCACTGCCGCCACCCTCCACTAAAGCAACCCTCCACTAGCACCACCCTCCACTACTGCCATCCTTCACTACTGCCACCCTCCACTACTGCCATCCTCCACTACTGCCACCCTCCACTACTGCCATCCTCCACTACTGCCACCCTCCACTACTGCCATCCTCCACTACCGCCACCTTTCACTACTGCCACCCTCCACTACTGCCACCCTACACTACTGCCACCCTCCACTTCTGCCACCCTCCACTACCGCCACCTTTCACTATTGCCACCATCCACTATTGCCACCCTCCACTACTGCCACCCTCCACTACCGCCACCCTCCACTAAAGCACCCCTCCACTACCACCACCCTCCACTACTGCCACCATCCACTACTGCCATCCTCCACTACTGCCACCCTCCACTACTGCCACCCTCCACTACTGCCACCCTACACTACCGCCACCCTACACTACTGCCATCCTACGCTACTGCCACCCTCCACTACTGCCACCCTTCACTACTGCCACCCTCCACTACTGCCATCCTCCACTACTGCCACCCTCCACTACTGCCACCCTCCACTACTGCCACCCTACACTACCGCCACCCTACACTTCTGCCACCCTACACTACCGCCACCCTACACTACTGCCACCCTACACTACCGCCACTCTACACTACTGCCACCCTACACTACCGCCACCATACACTACTACCACCCTACACTACTGCCACCCTACACTACTGCCACCCTTCACTACAGCCACCCTCCACTACTGCCACCCTACACTACTGCCACCCTACACTACTGCCACCCTACACTACTGCCACCCTACACTACTGCCACCCTACACTACTGCCCCCTCCACTACTGCCACCCTACACTACTGCCACCCTACACTACTGCCACCCTACACTACTGCCACCCAACACTACTGCCACCCTCCACTACTGCCACCCTCCACTACTGCCACCCTCCACTACTGCCACCCTCTACTACTGCCATTCTACACTACTGCCACCCTACACTACTGCCACCCTCGACTACTGCCACCCTACACTACCGCCACCCTCCACTACTACCACCCCCCACTACCGCCACCCTCCACTACTGCCACCCTCCACTACTGCCACCCTCCACTACTTCCACCCTACACTATACTCAACGACACTATACTCCCCGACACTATACTCCACGACTCTATAAACCACGACACTATACACCACGACATTATTCTCCACGACACTATACTCCACGACACTATACTCACCGACACTATACTCCACAACACTATACTTCACAACACCATACACCACGACACTATACTCAACGACACTATACTCCACAACACTATACACAATGACACTATACTCCCCGACGCTATAGTCCATGGCACTATACTCCACGACACTCTACACCACTTCACAATACTCCACGACACTATACACCATTTCACTTTACTCCACGACACTATACACCATGACACTATAAACCATGATACTATACACCACAACACTATACTCCACGACACTATACACCACGACACTATACTCCACGACACTATACACCACTTCACTATACTCCACGACACTATACACCATTTCACTTTACTCCACGACACTATACACCATGACACTATAAACCATGATACTATACACCACAACACTATACTCCACGACACTATACTCCACGACACTATACTCTACGAGACTATAAACCACGACACTATAAAATACTGCCACCCTACACTACTGCCACCCTCGACTACTGTCACCCTACACTACCGCCACCCTCCACTACTGCCACCCTACACTACTGCCTTCCTCCACTACCGCCACCCTACACTACCGACACCCTCCACTACTGCCACCCTACACTACTGCCACCCTCGAATACTGTCACCCTACGCTACCGCCACCCTCCACTACTGCCACCCTACACTACTGCCACCCTCCACTACCGCCACCCTCCACTACCGCCACCCTCCACTAAAGCAACCCTCCACTAGCACCACCCTCCACTACTGCCACCCTCCACTACTGCCACCCTCCACTACTGCCATCCTCCACTACCGCCACCCTACACTACTGCCACCCTACACTACCGCCACCCTCCACTACTGCCACCCTCCATTACTGTCACCCTACACTACCGCCACCCTCCACTACTGCCACCCTCTACTACTGTCACCCTACACTTCCGCCACCCTCCACTACCGCCACCCTCCACTGCCGCCACCCTCCACTAAAGCAAACCTCCACTAGCACCACCCTCCACTACTGCCATCCTCCACTACTGCCACCCTCCACTACTGCCATCCTCCACTACTGCCACCCTCCACTACTGCCACCCTCCACTACTGCCACCCTCCACTACTGCCGCCTTACACTACTGCCACTCTCCACTACTGTCACCCTCCACTACTGCCGCCTTACACTACTGCCACCCTCCACTACTGCCACCCTACTCTACTGCCACCCTACACTACTGCCGCCCTCCACTACTGCCACCCTACACTACTGCCACCCTACACTACTGCCACCCTACACTACCGCCACCCTACACTACTACCACCCTCCACTACTGCCACCCTACACTACTCCCACCCTCCACTACTGCCACCCTTCACTACTGCCACCCTCCACTACTGCCACCCTACACTACCGCCACCCTACACTACTGCCATCCTCCACTACTTCCACCCTACACTACTGTCACCCTCCACTACTGCCACCCTACACTACTGCCACCCTCCACTACTGCCACCCTCCACTACTGCCACCCTACACTACTGCTACCCTACACTACTGCCACCCTACACTGCTGCCACCCTACACTACTGCCACCCTCCACTACTGTCACCCTCCACTACTACCTCCCTACACTACTGCCACCCTACACTACTGCCACCCAGCACTACTGCCACCCTCCACTACCACCACCCTCCACTACTGCCACCCTACACTACCGCCACCCTCCACTACTACCACCCTCCACTACTGTCACCCTCCACTACTGCCACCCTACACTACTGCCACCTACACTACTGCCACCCTACACTACTGCCACCCTCCACTACTGTCACCCTCCACTACTGCCACCCTACACTACTGCCACCCTACACTACTGCCACCCTGCACTACTGCCACCCTCCACTACCACCACCCTCCACTACTGCCACCCTACACTACTGCCATCCTCCACTACCACCACCCTCCACTACTGCCACCCTACACTACCCCCACCCTCCACTACTACCACCCCCCACTACCGCCACCCTCCACTACTGCCACCCTCCACTACTGCCACCCTCCACTACTGCCACCCTACACTATACTCAACGACACTATACTCCCCGACACTATACTCCACGACTCTATAAACCACGACACTATACACCACGACATTATTCTCCACGACACTATACTCCACGACACTATACTCCACGACTCTATAAACCACGACACTATACACCACGACATTATACTCCACGACACTATACTCCACGACACTATACTCACCGACACTATACTCCACAACACTATACTTCACGACACCATACACCACGACACTATACTCAACGACACTATACTCCACAACACTATACACAATGACACTATACTCCCCGACACTATAGTCCATGGCACTATACTCCACGACACTCTACACCACGACACTATACTCCACGACACTATACTCCAAAACACTATACTCCACGACACTATACACCACTACACTATACACTACGACACTATACTCCACGACACTATACACCACGACACTATACTCCACGACACTATACACCACTTCACTATACTCCACGACACTATACACCATTTCACTTTACTCCACGACACAATACACCATGACACTATAAACCATGATACTATACACCACAACACTATACTCCACGACACTATACTCCACGACACTATACTCTTCGAGACTATAAACCACGACACTATAAAGTACTGCCACCCTACTCTACCGCCACCCTCCACTACTGCCACCCTACACTACTGCCATCCTCCACTACCGCCACCCTACACTACCGCCACCCTCCCCTACTGCCACCCTACACTACTGCCACCCTCGAATACTGTCACCCTACACTACCGCCACCCTCCACAACTGCCACCCTACACTACTGCCACCCTCCACTACCGCCAACCTCCACTACCGCCACCCTCCACTAAAGCAACCCTCCACTAGCACCACCCTCCACTACTGCCACCCTCCACTACTGACACCCTCCACTACTGCCATCCTCCACTACCGCCACCCTACACTACTGCCACCCTACACTACCGCCACCCTCTACTACTGCCACCCTCCATTACTGTCACCCTACACTACCGCCACCCTCCACTACTGCCACCCTCTACTACTGTCACCCTACACTTCCGCCACCCTCCACTACCGCCACCCTCCACTACCGCCACCCTCCACTAAAGCAACCCTCCACTAGCACCACCCTCCACTACTGCCATCCTCCACTACTGCCACCCTCCACTACTGCCATCCTCCTCTACTGCCACCCTCCACTACTGCCATCCTCCACTACTGCCACCCTCCACTACTGCCATCCTCCACTACCGCCACCTTTCACTACTGCCACCCTCCACTATTGCCACCCTACACTACTGCCACCCTCCACTACTGCCACCCTCCACTAACGCCACCTTTCACTACTGCCACCATCCACTACTGCCACCCTCCACTACTGCCACCCTCCACTACCGCCACCCTCCACTAAAGCACCCCTCCACTACCACCACCCTCCACTACTGCCACCCTTCACTACTGCCACCCTCCACTACTGCCATCCTCCACTACTGCCACCCTCCACTACTGCCACCCTCCACTACTGCCACCCTACACTACCGCCACCCTACACTTATGCCACCCTACACTACCGCCACCCTACACTACTGCCACCCTACACTACCGCCACCCTACACTACTGCCACCCTACACTACCGCCACCATACACTACTACCACCCTACACTACTGCCACCCTACACTACTGCCACCCTTCACTACAGCCACCCTCCACTACTGCAACCCAACACTACTGCCACCCTACACTACTGCCACCCTACACTACTGCCACCCTACACTACTGCCACCCTACACTACTGCCACCCTACACTACTGCCACCCTACACTACTGCCACCCTACACTACTGCCACCCTACACTACTGCCACCCTACACTACTGCCACCCTCCACTACTGCCACCCTCCACTACTGCCACCTTCCACTACTGCCACCCTCTACTACTGCCATTCTACACTACTGCCACCCTACACTACTGCCACCCTCGACTACTGCCACCCTACACTAATGCCACCCTCCACTACTGCCACCCTACATTACTGCCACCCTACACTACTGCCACCCACCACTACTGCCACCCTACACTACTACCACCCTACACTACTGCCACCCTACACTACCGCCACCCTACACTACTACCACCCTCCACTACTGCCACCCTACACTACTGCCACCCTCCACTACTGCCACCCTTCACTACTGCCACCCTCCACTACTGCCACCCTACACTACCGCCACCCTACACTACTGCCACCCTCCACTACTCCCACCCTACACTACTGCCACCCTCCACTACTGCCACCCTACACTACTGCCACCCTCCACTACTGCCACCCTCCACTACTGCCACCCTACACTACTGCCACCCTACACTACTGCCACCCTACACTACTGCCACCCTACACTACTGCCACCCTCCACTACTGCCACCCTCCACTACTGCCACCCTACACTACTGCCACCCTACACTACTGCAACCCTCCACTACTGCCACCCTACACTACTGCCACTCTCCACTACTGCCACCCTACACTCCTACCACCCTATACTACTGCCACCTTACACTACTGCCACCCTCCACTACTGCCACCCTACACTACCGCCACCCTACACTGCTACCACCCTCCACTACTGCCATCCTCCACTACTGCCACCCTCCACTACTCTCACCCTCCACTACTCCCACCCTACACTACTGCCACCCTCCACTACTGCCACCCTTCACTACTGCCACCCTCCACTACTGCCACCCTACACTACCGCCACCCTACACTACTGCCACCCTCCACTACTCCCACCCTACACTACTGCCACCCTCCACTACTGCCACCCTACACTACTGCCACCCTCCACTACTGCCACCCTCCACTACTGCCACCCTACACTACTGCCACCCTACACTACTGCCACCCTACACTACTGCCACCCTACACTACTGCCACCCTCCACTACTGCCACCCTCCACTACTGCCACCCTACACTACTGCCACCCTACACTACTGCAACCCTCCACTACTGCCACCCTACACTACTGCCACTCTCCACTACTGCCACCCTTCACTCCTACCACCCTACACTACTGCCACCTTACACTACTGCCACCCTCCACTACTGCCACCCTACACTACCGCCACCCTACACTGCTACCACCCTCCACTACTGCCATCCTCCACTACTGCCACCCTCCACTACTCTCACCCTCCACTACTCCCACCCTCCACTACTGCCACCCTCCACTACTGCCACCCTCCACTACTGCCACCCTCCGCTACTGCCACCCTACACTACTGCCACCCTACACTACTGCCACCCTCCACTACTGCCACCCTACACTACTGCCACCCTACACTACTGCCACCCTCCACTACTGCCACCCTTCACTACTGCCACCCTCCACTACTGCCACCCTACACTACCGCCACCCTACACTACTGCCACCCTCCACTACTCCTACACTACACTACTGCCACCCTCCACTACTGCTACCCTACACTACTGGCACCCTCCACTACTGCCACCCTCCACTACTGCCACCCTACACTACTGCCACACTTCACTACTGCCACCCTGCACTACTGCCACCCTACACTACTGCCACCCTCCACTACTGCCACCCTACACTACTGCCACCCTCCACTACTGCCACCCTCCACTACTGCCGCCTTACACTACTGCCACCCTCCACTACTGTCACCCTCCACTACTGCCACCCTCCATTACTGCCGCCTTACACTACTGCCACCCTCCACTACTGTCACCCTCCACTACTGCCGCCTTACACTACTGCCACCCTCCACTACTGCCACCCTACTCTACTGCCACCCTACACTACTGCCACCCTCCACTACTGCCACCCTACACTACTGCAATCCTTCACTACTGCAACCCTCCACTACTGCCACCCTCCACTACTGCCACCCTACACTACTGCCACCCTACACTACTGCCACCCTACACTACTGCCACCCTACACTACTGCCACCCTCCACTACTGTCACCCTCCACTACTGCCACCCTACACAACTGCCACCCTACACTACTGCCACTCTGCACTACTGCCACCCTACACTACTGCCACTCTCCACTACTGCCACCCTACACTCCTACCACCCTACACTACTGCCACCTTACACTACTGCCACCCTCCACTACTGCCACCCTACACAACCGCCACCCTACACTCCTACCACCCTCCACTACTGCCATCCTCCACTACTGCCACCCTCCACTACTCCCACCCTCCACTACTCCGCCCTCCACTACTCCCACCCTCCACTACTGCCACCCTCCACTACTGCCACCCTCTACTACTGCCACCCTACATTACTGCCACCCTACACTACTGCCACCCTCCACTACTGCCACCCTACACTACTGCCACCCTACACTACCGCCACCCTACACTACTGCCACCCTCCACTACTCCTACACTACACTACTGCCACCCTGCACTACTGCCACCCTACACTACTGCCACCCTCCACTACTCCCACCCTCCACTACTGCCACCCTCCACTACTGCCACCCTCCACTACTGCCACCCTACACTACTGCCACCCTACACTACTGCCACCCTCCACTACTGCCACCCTACACTACTGCCACCCTACACTACTGCCACCCTCCACTACTGCCACCCTTCACTGCTGCCACCCTCCACTACTGCCACCCTACACTACTGCCACCCTACACTACTGCCACCCTCCACTACTGCCACCCTACACTACTGCCACCCTACACTACTCCCACCCTCCACTACTGCCACCCTCCACTACTGCCACCCTCTACTACTGCCACCCTACATTACTGCCACCCTACACTACTGCCACCCTCCACTACTGCCACCCTACACTACTGCCACCCTACACTACCGCCACCCTACACTACTGCCACCCTCCACTACTCCTACACTACACTACTGCCACCCTGCACTACTGCCACCCTACACTACTGCCACCCTCCACTACTCCCACCCTCCACTACTGCCACCCTCCACTACTGCCACCCTCCACTACTGCCACCCTACACTACTGCCACCCTACACTACTGCCACCCTCCACTACTGCCACCCTACACTACTGCCACCCTACACTACTGCCACCCTCCACTACTGCCACCCTTCACTGCTGCCACCCTCCACTACTGCCACCCTACACTACCGCCATCCTACACTACTGCCACCCTCCACTACTCCTACACTACACTACTGCCACCCTCCACTACTGCTACCCTACATTACTGCCACCCTCCACTACTGCCACCCTCCACTACTGCCACCCTACACTACTGCCACCCTTCACTACTGCCACCCTGCATTACTGCCACCCTACACTACTGCCACCCTCCACTACTGCCACCCTACACTACTGCCACCCTCCACTACTGCCACCCTACACTACTGCCACCCTTCACTACTGCCACCCTATACTACTACCACCCTACACTACTGCCACCCTCCACTACTGCCACCCTACACTACTGCCACCCTACACTACTGCCACCCTCCACTACTGCCACCCTCCACTACTGCCGCCTTACACTACTGCCACCCTCCACTACTGTCACCCTCCACTACTGCCGCCTTACACTACTGCCACCCTCCACTACTGCCACCCTACTCTACTGCCACCCTACACTACTGCCACCCTCCACTACTGCCACTCTACACTACTGCCACCCTACACTACTGCCACCCTACACTACCGCCACCCTACACTACTACCACAATCCACTACTGCCACCCTACACTACTGCCACCCTCCACTACTGCCACCCTTCACTACTGCCACCCTCCACTACTGCCACCCTACACTACCGCCACCCTACACTACTGCCATCCTCCACTACTCCCACCCTACACTACTGCCACCCTCCACTACTGCCACCCTACACTACTGCCACCCTCCACTACTGCCACCCTCCACTACTGCCACCCTACACTACTGCCACCCTACACTACTGCCACCCTACACTACTGCAACCCTACACTACTGCCACCCTCCACTACTGTCACCCTCCACTACTGCCACCCTACACTACTGCCACCCTGCACTACTGCCACCCTACACTACTGCTACTCTCCACTACTGCCACCCTACACTCCTACCACCCTACACTCCTACCACCCTACACTACGGCCACCTTACACTACTGCCACCCTCCACTACTGCCACCCTACACTACCGCCACCCTACACTGCTACCACCCTCCACTACTGCCATCCTCCACTACTGCCACCCTCCACTACTCCCACCCTCCACTAATCCCCCTCCACTACTCCCACCCTCCACTACTGCCACCCTCCACTACTGCCACCCTACACTACTGCCACCCTACACTACTGCCACCCTACACTACTGCCACTCTCCACTACTGCCACCCTACACTACCGCCACCCTACACTACTGCCACCCTCCACTACTCCTACACTACACTACTGCCACCCTACACTACTGCCGCCCTCCACTACTGCCACCCTCCACTACTGCCACCCTACACTAAAGCCACCCTTCACTACTGCCACCCTGCACTACTGCCACCCTACACTACTGCCACCCTCCACTACTGCCACCCTACACTACTGCCACCCTACAATACTGCCACCCTACACTACTGCCACCCTACACTACTGCCACCCTACACTACTGCCACTCTCCACTACTGCCACCCTACACTACCGCCACCCTACACTACTGCCACCCTCCACTACTGCTACCCTACACTACTGCCGCCCTCCACTACTGCCACCCTCCACTACTGCCACCCTACACTAAAGCCACCCTTCACTACTGCCACCCTGCACTACTGCCACCCTACACTACTGCCACCCTCCACTACTGCCACCCTACACTACTGCCACCCTGCACTACTGCCACCCTACACTACTGCTACTCTCCACTACTGCCACCCTACACTCCTACCACCCTACACTCCTACCACCCTACACTACGGCCACCTTACACTACTGCCACCCTCCACTACTGCCACCCTACACTACCGCCACCCTACACTGCTACCACCCTCCACTACTGCCATCCTCCACTACTGCCACCCTCCACTACTCCCACCCTCCACTACTCCCCCTCCACTACTCCCACCCTCCACTACTGCCACCCTCCACTACTGCCACCCTACACTACTGCCACCCTACACTACTGCCACCCTACACTTCTGCCACTCTCCACTACTGCCACCCTACAATACTGCCACCCTTCACTACTGCCACCCTATACTACTACCACCCTACAATACTGCCACCCTCCACTACTGCCACCCAACACTACTGCCACCCTACACTACTGCCACCCTCCACTACTGCCACCCTCCACTACTGCCGCCTTACACTACTGCCACCCTCCACTACTGTCACCCTCTACTACTGCCGCCTTACACTACTGCCACCCTCCACTACTTCCACCCTACTCTACTGCCACCCTACACTACTGCCACCCTCCACTACTGCCACCCTACATTACTGCCACCCTACACTACTGCCACCCTACACTACCGCCACCCTACATTACTACCACCCTCCACTACTGCCACCCTACACTACTGCCACCCTCCACTACTGCCACCCTTCACTACTGCCACCCTCCACTACTGCCACCCTACACTACCGCCACCCTACACTACTGCCACCCTCCACTACTGCCACCTTACACTACTGCCACCCTACACTACCGCCACCCTACACTGCTACCACCCTCCACTACTGCCTTCCTCCACTACTGCCACCCTCCACTACTCCCACCCTCCACTACTCCCCCCTCCACTACTCCCACCCTCCACTACTGCCACCCTCCACTACTGCCACCCTACACTACTGCCACCCTACACTACTGCCACCCTCCACTACTGCCACCCTACACTACTGCCACCCTACACTACTGCCACCCTCCACTACTGCCACCCTTCACTACTGCCACTCTCCACTACTGCCACCCTACACTACCGCCACCCTTTACTACTGCCACCCTCCATTACTCCTACACTACACTACTGCCACCCTCCACTACTGCTACCCTACACTACTGCCACCCTCCACTACTGCCACCCTACACTATTGCCACCCTTCACTATTGCCACCCTGCACTACTGCCACCATCCACTACCGCCACCCTCTACTACTGCCACCCTCCACTACTGCCACCCTACACTACTGCCACCCTACACTACTGCCACCCTATACTACTACCACCCTCCACTACTGCCACCCTCCACTACTGCCACCCTCCACTACTGCCACCCTCCACTACCGCAACCCTCCATTACTGCCACCCTACACTACTGCCACCCTTCACTACTGCCACCCTGCACTACTGCCACCCTACACTACTGCCACCCTCCACTACTGCCACCCTACACTACTGCCACCCTACACTACTGCCACCCAATACTACTACCACCCTACACTACTGCCACCCTTCACTACTGCCACCCTACACTACTGCCACCCTACACTACTGCCACCCTACACTACTGCCACCCTGTACTACTACCACCCTACACTACTGCCACCCTCCACTACTGCCACCCTACACTACTGCCACCCTACACTACTGCCACCCTCCACTACTGCCACCCTCCACTACTGCCACCCTACGCTACTGCCACCCTTCACTACTGCCACCCTGCACTACTGCCACCCTCCACTACTGCCACCCTACACTACTGCCACCCTCCACTACTGCCACCCTACACTACTGCCACCCTCCACTACTGCTACCCTACACTACTGCCACCCTCCACTACTGCCACCCTCCACTACTGCCACCCTACACTACTGCCACCCTTCACTACTGCCACCCTACACTACTGCCACCCTACACTACCGCCACCCTCCACTACTGTCACCCTCCACTAAAGCCACCCTCCACTACAGCCACCCTACACTACTGCCATCCTACACTACTGACACCCTTCACTACTGCCACCCTCCACTACTGCCACCCTCCACTACTGCCACCCTGCACTACTGCCACCCTACACTACTGCCACCCTTCACTACTGCCACCCTGCACTACTGTCACCCTCCACTACTGCCACCCTACTCTACTGCCACCCTACACTACTGCCACCCTCCACTACTGCCACCCTACGCTACTGCCACCCTACACTACTGCCACCCTCCACTTCTGCCACCCTTCACTACTGCCACTCTCCACTACTGCCACCCTACACTACCGCTACCCTACACTACTGCCACCCTCCACTACTGCCACCCTACACTACTGCCACCCTCCACAACTGCCACCCTACACTACTGCCACCCTCCACTACTGCCACCCTCCACTACTGCCACCCTACACTACTGCCACCCTACACTACTGCCACCCTGCACTACTGCCACCCTACACTACTGCCACCCTCCACTACTGCCACTCTACACTACTGCCACCCTACACTACTGCCACCCTACACTACTGCCACCCTCCACTACTGCCACCCTCCACTACTGCCACCCTACACTACTGCCACCCTACACTACTGCCACCCTGCACTACTGCCACCCTACACTACTGCCACTCTCCACTACTGCCACCCTACAATACTGCCACCCTTCACTACTGCCACCCTATACTACTACCACCCTACAATACTGCCACCCTCCACTACTGCCACCCAACACTACTGCCACCCTACACTACTGCCACCCTCCACTACTGCCACCCTCCACTACTGCCGCCTTACACTACTGCCACCCTCCACTACTGTCACCCTCTACTACTGCCGCCTTACACTACTGCCACCCTCCACTACTTCCACCCTACTCTACTGCCACCCTACACTACTGCCACCCTCCACTACTGCCACCCTACATTACTGCCACCCTACACTACTGCCACCCTACACTACCGCCACCCTACACTACTACCACCCTCCACTACTGCCACCCTACACTACTGCCACCCTCCACTACTGCCACCCTTCACTACTGCCACCCTCCACTACTGCCACCCTACACTACCGCCACCCTACACTACTGCCACCCTCCACTACTGCCACCTTACACTACTGCCACCCTACACTACCGCCACCCTACACTGCTACCACCCTCCACTACTGCCTTCCTCCACTACTGCCACTCTCCACTACTCCCACCCTCCACTACTCCCCCCTCCACTACTCCCACCCTCCACTACTGCCACCCTCCACTACTGCCACCCTACACTACTGCCACCCTACACTACTGCCACCCTCCACTACTGCCACCCTACACTACTGCCACCCTACACTACTGCCACCCTCCACTACTGCCACCCTTCACTACTGCCACTCTCCACTACTGCCACCCTACACTACCGCCACCCTTTACTACTGCCACCCTCCATTACTCCTACACTACACTACTGCCACCCTCCACTACTGCTACCCTACACTACTGCCACCCTCCACTACTGCCACCCTACACTATTGCCACCCTTCACTATTGCCACCCTGCACTACTGCCACCCTCCACTACCGCCACCCTCTACTACTGCCACCCTCCACAACTGCCACCCTACACTACTGCCACCCTACACTACTGCCACCCTATACTACTACCACCCTCCACTACTGCCACCCTCCACTACTGCCACCCTCCACTACTGCCACCCTCCACTACCGCAACCCTCCATTACTGCCACCCTACACTACTGCCACCCTTCACTACTGCCACCCTGCACTACTGCCACCCTACACTACTGCCACCCTCCACTACTGCCACCCTACACTACTGCCACCCTACACTACTGCCACCCAATACTACTACCACCCTACACTACTGCCACCCTTCACTACTGCCACCCTACACTACTGCCACCCTACACTACTGCCACCCTACACTACTGCCACCCTGTACTACTACCACCCTACACTACTGCCACCCTCCACTACTGCCACCCTACACTACTGCCACCCTACACTACTGCCACCCTCCACTACTGCCACCCTCCACTACTGCCACCCTACGCTAGTGCCACCCTTCACTACTGCCACCCTGCACTACTGCCACCCTCCACTACTGCCACCCTACACTACTGCCACCCTCCACTACTGCCACCCTACACTACTGCCACCCTCCACTACTGCTACCCTACACTACTGCCACCCTCCACTACTGCCACCCTCCACTACTGCCACCCTACACTACTGCCACCCTTCACTACTGCCACCCTACACTACTGCCACCCTACACTACCGCCACCCTCCACTACTGTCACCCTCCACTAAAGCCACCCTCCACTACAGCCACCCTACACTACTGCCACCCTACACTACTGCCACCCTTCACTACTGCCACCCTCCACTACTGCCACCCTCCACTACTGCCACCCTGCACTACTGCCACCCTACACTACTGCCACCCTTCACTACTGCCACCCTGCACTACTGTCACCCTCCACTACTGCCACCCTACTCTACTGCCACCCTACACTACTGCCACCCTCCACTACTGCCACCCTACGCTACTGCCACCCTACACTACTGCCACCCTCCACTTCTGCCACCCTTCACTACTGCCACTCTCCACTACTGCCACCCTACACTACCGCCACCCTACACTACTGCCACCCTCCACTACTGCCACCCTACACTACTGCCACCCTCCACTACTGCCACCCTACACTACTGCCACCCTCCACTACTGCCACCCTCCACTACTGCCACCCTACACTACTGCCACCCTACACTACTGCCACCCTGCACTACTGCCACCCTACACTACTGCCACCCTCCACTACTGCCACTCTAC